>NC_083406.1:69555011-69858041 GCF_020745735.1 Hemiscyllium ocellatum | reverse complement strand
GGTGTAATTCATTACATTATTTCTCTCTTGCAATAATCTGGATAGGGTTACGAACCAAGGTCTTTTTCCTAGGATGGGGCAGTCCAAAACTGGAAGGCATAGGTTTAAAAAGAGTGGGGAAAGATTTAAAAAGGACCTAAGTGGTAACTTTTTTAATGGAGAGAGTGGTGCACGTATAGAATGAGCTGCCAAAAGAAGTGGTGAAGAGACAAAAAGAAACTGTAGATGCTGGAATCCAAAATAGATCGGCAGGAGACTGGAAGAATACAGCAGGCCAGGCAGCATTAGGAGGTGGAGAAGATCGACGTTTCGGGTGAAGGCAGGTACAATGTTAACATTTAAAAGGCATCTGGATGGGTATATGAATAGGAAGGGCTAAGGGGGTTATGGGCCAAATGCTGGCAATTGGGTTTGGAATAATTTAGGAATCTGGTCAGCATGGATGCGTTTGGACCGAAGTATCTATTTCCATGCTGTATAACTATTTTGCTTGTCACTTTACCAGCAATTCCTTTGAGTAACAGCCATTTCATTTCTTCCATATTACTCAGGCATATTTATGTATGCTGTCAGTTTACAAAGGCAATAAATAAATACTTGTTCACTTTCAATTGAACCCCACACCCTATTATGACACACAAATAATGAAGTATTTTATTTCAAAGTCAAAAATGTGGAATAAAATTCATGATTGAAGACATCTGAATTCCAAGATATTTGGATTCATTTCTCACAAGTATGTCACATTTTACACAAGACAGTCACTGAATATCTTAATAAACTAACAGTGATATTGCAATTAGCAGGAACATGTTTTCATCTCCTTCAGTAACCAGCCCATGTGAACTTGTGGACTCTCTCGTTCATATGAATATCAATATGTCCAGCTCCATTGTGAAACTGACAGTCCTTACAGTGAATTATGAGATGTCTCAATGATGAAGGTGAACTGACAATAGCAACAGCTTAACATGTGTACTTTATTTTTAAAAATCCAGCTTTTACAATTATATCAACTTAGTATCTTCATCCAAAAAAATTATGTTTTATTCCTTCTAGCATTGAGATAGGAATTTAACATTACTAGTTTGAGTTCTTAAATTCCAGTTATACTTGACAAAAAATGATGGTATTAGTATTAGTAAGTTAAAAAAAAATTGGGCATAAATAAAATGTACACTATTAGATCTAAAGTGTTTAAGCATCGTGACTGAAAATGTGCAATAATGTGGTTTCTTGAAGGGAAAAACAGAGCAAATCAATTTAACAAATTGCAATTACAGTTACAATTTCTGGTAATTTTCAGTTACAAGACAAAGGTCGATAAATGTAACTGTTACAGTTGCTCATCACCTTGTTATTCGCCAAGTAACACTGAAAAAGACATACTTTATTGAAGTTTTTTGTCTTACACTCATCAGGACAATTCGCAAGAGCAACAATTCAGCAGGAAAACCCAGTAGTCATACCGCATGGAGAGATAGTGTTGAATGGTTGATAAGTGGAGTCTAATTGATAAAAGCATTGTCATGGAGAATGCTCCTATTGATGGTGATTGACAGTTGACAGCCAGGCTTTATTCAAATTTTAAACCAGGTAAGTTAACTCTGATTAGTCAGGGCATCACCTTGAAAATAAATGGTTGTCATGTAATTTATGGAACTGAAACATACACAATGTGTATACATGGGCAAGGGCTTATGCCTGAAACATCAACTCTCCTGCTCCTTGGATGCTGCCTGACTTGTTGTGCTTTTCCAGCATCACACTTTTTGACGCTAATCTACAGCATCTGCAGGCCTCACTTTCTCACAACTTGTGTATGTATTTTTCCTGTCTGTTAAGGACAGGGCCCTGTATATTCAAATATCAATACAGTACATCCAAGTGCGTCACACTGCAGGTTTGACTGATATTCCTAAATAGGTAACAAAAACTGAAATTCCTTGAGAAACTCAACAGGTTTGGCAGCATCAGTGGATAGAAAGCAGAGTTAACATTTCAAGTCCAATGATTCTTCTTCAGAACACCATGTGAACTTGAAACATTACCTCTGCTTTCTCTCCACAGATGCGAACAGACCCGTTGACTTTCTCCAACAATTCCTGTGGTTTTGTTTTCAGATTTCCAGCATCTGTAGTTGTTGTTTTATTACAATCCTACATTGGTTGTCAATGTTTGTCCAATTCCTCTCAGTTTGTCCAAATATCCAGCAAATGTTATCCAATTGCAGAATCACATCTATTGTTAAACAGTTTTGCAAATGTAGGCCGTTATCCAAACAAAGTGGATATGGAGAAGCAATTTGTTTGTTAGAATTTATCTTTTGTTTGAAACAAAGGGTACAGAACATGTGGGATTTCTAGAGGTTGAAGGATTTTGCTGTTGCCGAGGTAGGCCTTGTTGGTAAAACAGCGACTGAGAGAAAGTAAAGACGGTGGATGTTGGAGAGTCAGAGTCGAATACTGTGGTGCTGGAAAAGCACAGCAAGCCAGGCAGCATCTGAGAAGCAGCAGAGTCGATGTTTTGGGCATAAGCTATTCCTGATGAAGGACTTATGCCCGAAATGTCGACTCTCCCGCTCTTTGGATGCTAACTGACCTGCTGCGCTTTTCCAGTGTCACACTTTTTGACTCTTGCTGGTAAAAGCCAGATCTAGAAAATTAAAACTGAGTGGCATGCTTTTTAAAATAGACTGGAAGTTGCAACCTCTGTAAGGAGAAGTGAACTTGTTGGAGAACAGAGAGTAATATCAGCTTTGTTATTATAATACCACACACCTTCCAGAAGTCTGAAGCACAGAGAAAAGGGTTCAAAGATGTATCAGGGTTGTATTAATTAATCTGAAATTTCCTCTTTAAATTGTATTCTTAATTGTCTGTTAACTAATGATTGATTTATGTTAATTTTGATTTGCCTTTTGCAGTAAAAGTCTTAAACTGTGAAACCTTAGCTTTTGATTATTTTTGGTAATTGTTTGGAAAGTTCATCTTTTTTCAAAGTTATCCATCTCTACAAGGATCTCAATGCATTATATTGTTTATCAGTATGTAAGGTTCTGTTAAATGTTTATTGCTATGAGATTTTTTCTGCCCAGTTACTTGCAGTTAGGCCTTCAAATGTCATTCTATAATCCAGAAAAATCCAAAATACAGAAAGGACCTGATCAGAGGCATTCTGGACTGGTGAGATATTTACCAATCCTAATGTTAACAAGCAAAGGGTGTCACATGGTCCTCCTAGCCTTTTAGAAATATCCAGATTCCCAATGGATAAAAGCTGTTGCAGACAAAATAGTAGCAGCTATGGTAGCGTTACATGAAATCCAAATCTATGCCTGAGCTGCCACTACATTTTGTGATTTTTGTAAATGCAATTTGTTTTCATTTTTTTCCTCAAACCTAGCTCTACACATACAATACTGTCAATGAATAGGGTCAGTTCTTAGTTATAAAAAGTAGTTTCTCAGCACCGAGATGGTTATTTTTACTATTACTGAGACTTTTTATCAACATTCAAGTCACCATGCAGCAGACCACACCAGATGCTGTTCATTACATAACATCACGCAATCTAAATCACATGCCATAGGAATAATTAAATAAAATTGAGAGGAAACCCAAAACACAAAAATGAAGCTATGGATTAAAATTCCAGTTTGTTACTTGGCATTAACTGTTGTTGTGAATCATCTGTTCATTACATAAATCATTCAACATTAATTTTCACTTATTTGGACAGAAATGAAAGTCAGATGGTTTCATAGCTTACCCACAATGCAACATTTATGTTTGAGAGACTAATTGAGTATTTTTTCAATTATTTCAAGTATTTTCAATTTATTCACTCACAGGATGTGGAATCCCTTGCATTTATTGCCCATCCCTAATTGCCCAGAGGACTTTTAAGAGTTGGCCATATTGCTGTGGGTCTGGAGTCACATGTATGCCAGACCAGGTAAGGATGACAAGATTTCCTTCCATAAAGGACATTAGTAAACCTATTAGCATGATCCTGTCAGGTCAGAGAACCTGCCTCCATGGAACCTACTAGAAAGATGATGGAGCTGAATGTTGATGGATACTTCAAATGCCAACATGATCCTTGAGATCATCAAAATAGAGTCTTGAACTAAACTGCTGGTTTAGTTTGCATTTAACAAAATATACCTTCCTGGTAAATGAATTGAAACTTCCACCATGAAGACTAACCATTAGATCATTAAATGACTAATTGCCATTTAAATTGCCTGTAAGTGCATATAAATGAACTGGAAATTTTGATGTCTAGCACTCTACCTAATGCTCGTAACATAGCAGTGTTCAGTTGATTGAGAGTAAACAAGTTGTTACAGAGGATTTTGAGCACAATATAATAGCCTGCCACCTTGTACTATTCTTTTTCTGGTGGAGTTTTAAACAAAATCTTTAACATATATCACAAGAATGTCTGGGACATTTTGTCAAATCTTCACCAATACTCTATTAAAATATATTTTGGACAATCTCTAAGAATCCTTTTGAAAACAGTAAGTGTTATGCTACTGTACAGAGTCATGGAGTCATACAGCATGGAAACAGATCTTTTGGACCAACCAGTCCATGCCGACCATCATTCCAAACTAATCTAGTGCTAGCTACCTGTGTTTGGTCTATCTCCCTCCAAATATTTCTTAACTGCAAGAAATTTTGATGTAAATCTAGAAATAAGCCTGAATCTCAGAAGTTGCTGCGAGATCCACACTACTCTCAGTCCACCATTTTATAAAATCGAACACCTTTTAGGAGATATAAGGATTGGTCGTGTGCATCTTATTGAAAATCTCTCTTGGTCTGCAAAAGGAATGGAAGGAAGACACTAGGTCACGCAGAACAAGCACTAGCTACTGCAGGAGAGAGGGATAGGCGAGTGTCGTGGAGACCTTTCTCCTCTATGGGTGTGGGACATACCTCCCTCTCTAAACTCCCACCACCAGGAATTCTAATGGCTGCATCCGAGAATCGATGCACCCTTGCATCCAATTCCAGAGTCTTTGAAAACTTGCTGCTGTCTGTCAGCAGCTCTCTCCATACATTCAGGGGATATAGATGCATACAGCCCACATTTACTACTCCAAAAAAAATGATGCTAATCAGGACTTATGTTTGCAGGTTTTTAAAATATGTTTGTTCATGAAATGTGGACAAGTGGTTATCTTAGTTCCCAACTGTAGAGGATACACTAAATTAGACTGAAGTAATGTATATTGAAATAGTGCTTTCAGTTTATAACATCGGTGTAGGAGAAAAGTAATGGACAGATGCTGTAACTCTTGCATTTGCTGTGGGCAATGTTAATTATCTTGAAGGTTATACTTTGTTTGGAAGACAAAGCCAAGAAAGATGAACTATGTGTTCAGAGAATGACACATATTTAATTATTAGCACATTTAATACTACTCTTGCCTAAATTCCTCATTTTTCCTGAAAACATTGTAACAATAAGTTCCTACTTTTGTTCAAACTTAATTCACATCTGTTCATGTCTCTGTATTAAATTCTTTCATTGTTATCAATGTTTCTCTGTTAAACTTGTTTTGAAATCTTTTGCATTCATATGCAAACTCAATGTTAATGTGTAGTATTGTATTATTTTCCCATTTTGATCAATTGGGAATTGATCCTTTGTTCCTTCTCCAACATTGTTTTATTGCCATCTGATGGCTTTGTCATTCCTTTTTATGACAATATTTTTTCACTATTACAGTTAGGCTTTCTGTTTTTTAATTCGTAAAACTTTAGTTCATGTTGTATCCCAGTCAATACTTAATGTATTTACACTGTCAAGTTTCCTGTCACGTATCCTCACAATCCGTCCCTTCCATTCAACCTGGCAATCATTTGTCTTCAGAGAAAGTGAAGACTAGAGATGCTGGAGAGTCAGAGTCAAAAAGACTCTGGAAAAGCAAAGCAGGTCAGGCAGCATCTGAGGAGCAGGAGAGTCGACATTTCAGGCATAAGCCCTCCTGATGAAGGGCGAATACCCAAAACGTTGACTCTCCTGCTCCTCAGATGCTGCCTGATCTGTTGTGCTTTTCCAGCGCCACTCTTTTCAAATCTTTTATCTTAACATGCAATAATGATACACGTTTGAAGCACAGTATGAGGTCTATTCTATTGCCAGCTCTCTAATGGAACTCTCCATTTTCACTCATTCCTTTGTTTCTTTCCTATATCCCTGTAATTTTTAAAATAATGTATCTTTGCTTTTCTCCTTCATTGAAGAATCTGTTTCATTCAATGTTTCTGAAAGGATGTTCTATGTCCTCACAGCCCTCTGCAAAATAAAAATAAATTCTCGTCTTAATATGTCATTCTTATTCCAGCAGAGCCTGTTTAAATTTAAGCTGGTATGTTCCTACCTCTCTCCAACTGCATTCACCTCTGCCCTGTTCGATCAGCGGTTATTTTTCTCCCCTTTGTTAATTCTGGTGCTGTGTTACCCTATTAGTTCTTTAATTGGCTTATAGGATGTGGGCATCGCTAGCTGAGCCAGTATTGATTGTCCATCCCCAGTTGCCCTTCAAGCATTGCAGTCCAAATGCTGCAGATGGACCCACAATGCCCTTGGGGAGGGACTTTCAGAATTTTCACCCAGTGGCATTGACTAATGATGATATATTTCCATGTCAGGGTGGTGAATCACCAGAGGGGAACATTCAAGTGCTGGTGTTCCTACGTATCTGCTGCCCTTGTCCTTCTGATTGGAGGTGGTCATGGTTTTGGAAGGTGCATCTAAGGTGAATTTCTGCAGTGTGTGCTGTAGATAGTATACACTGCTGCTAGTGAGCATTGGTGATGAGGAGGGAGTTGATGAGGTGCCAATTTAGCAGGCTACTTTGTCATGGATGGTGCCACGTTTTTTGAGTGCTGTTGGAGCTGCACTTATCCACGCAAGTGGGGATTATTCCATCCTGACTTGTGCCTTGTAGACAGTGGAAAGGCTTTGAGGAGTCAGCAGGTGAGTTACTTGCTGCAAGATTTTTAGTATCTGTCTGGTTCGTGTAGCCACTGCATATAGTTAAAAAAATCACACAACACCAGGTTATAGTCTAACAGGTTTAATTGGAAGCACACTGGCTTTTGGAGCGCCACTCCTTCATCAGTGGATTGCCTGATCGCCTGATGAAGGAGCGGCGCTCCGAAAACTAGTGTGCTTCCAATTAAACCTGTTGGACTATAACCTGGTGTTGTGTGATTTTTAACTTTGTACACCCCAGTCCAACACCGGCACCTCCAAATCACCACTACATATAGTGAGCCTGGTTGAGTTTCTGGTCAATGGTAATATCCAGGATGTTAATAGTGGGGGAATTTAGTGATGATAATGCCATTGAAAGTTAAAGGTTGGTAGGTAGATTATCTCTCATTTGAGATAATCATTACCTGGCATTCATGGTGCCACTGTTATTGTGATAACCCAGTAAGCAGCTAATCTCATTATTACAGACTGCTGATCACATTCCTGAAGGCCAATGGTCTGACTGGAAACAAACGGTAAGATATGGCATTTCCTGGAGTATCGTGATGTAACAATACCACAAACAAAAACTTACTAGGAGCCTGAGATGTCCCACCAGGAAGTGGTGTCATTGTGTCCTATTCTATAAAATAGAATAACAGACTACAGGACGGGCCCAGGAAATGAATAAACAAATAAATATTGTACAACAACTGTACAATATGACCGATAATTCAAATTCCAGTGGCTGGGAAGAAAGGAGAATAAAAGAAAGCTTACTATCATTCAAGCTAGGAGAACTCACAGAGAGAGAGAGAGATAGAAATTGGAACCAACTCTCCGGAAGACTGTCAAATGTTGAGACTTTGTGAAGTACCCCTGCACTAGAACAGATGAGTAATATCACTTATACATGCAGGAGAATAGTTTAATTTATGTAACTACAATAATTCATTAATAAGTTGCTTTTAGTGCAGTAAAGCATTGTGATATTTTAAATGGAAATTTGGGCCTTGGAGTTTGTTACTTGGTACCACTGGCAAACAAGTGGGATGTGCTTCAGAACACAGGTCAATATTACCTTCTGCATTAAGTTAATGCTGACACTTTTGGGCTCTCAGTTAACTGTGTTACCAAATTGCCTTTTTGAGTTTTCTTTTGCTCTCTAAAATAATGGCAAGTTCTCTATTCTTTCATTCTCTCTTGTTTAGAACTCATCTCTGGAACCATCCTTAGAACCCTCTGTGCTTTCTGCAATGCCTTCACACTATTCCTAAAGTGTGATGTCCAGTTTTGGTCACAATACTTCAGTTGACGCGAAACCAGTCTTATTATCATAGCCTCCCTGCTCTTGTGATTTGTGTCACTATTTATGAAACCCAGGATACTTTATACTTTATTAACCATGCCCACAACTTGTTCTGCCACCTTCAATGACTCAAGCACATGAACAAGTAGGGCCTTCTGCTCCTGGAACCTCTTCAGAACTGTATCCTTTCTGTTGTATTGTCTTTCTGATTTTCCTGCCAAAAATTAATCACTTCATACGTCCCTGGGTTGAATTTTACCTGCCACGTCTATCCATGTCACTGTCATTCACTCGCTCACTCCTCCCCTAGCTATTAGCGCTGTTGCTTAGTCCTAGTACTTGAAATCATTCCAACTAATGCATACTGTAAAATGGGCATTTATGTTTGTGTGAGAATTCCCACGTAAATTTCCATGTGACCTGCTTTAGACCAAGAGGGGTGATGTTCCACGCTGCTTTCTGTTTGGCAAAATTGACAGCCCGAGAAAAGTTGTAAGCCAAGAGGAATAGTGCAGCCAAGAAGCGCCAGATTATTTTCCATACTCTTCTGAGAATGTCTTGCTTTAAAATTCAAGCTCGATTATTGTGAAACGTATTCACATAAAATCTATGAAATGCTTGAACTGGCGTATTAGGACGTTTGCAAAGTCGAGTGAGCTCATAGGTCAATGTGATTCATACTGCAGAACCCCACAACAGGGATTTGCAGTACAGGACTGTGTGTGTGTGTTTTGCGCAAGCGCGTATCGCTTTGCTGTGAATGGGCAAACGCTGGGTGCCATCGCTACACGCACTTTCCCCAGCCGGACAATGGGCTTTGATGGCTCGCGCGGGCCGCGTGCTCCGGGTCGCCCGCCTCTCGTGCTCTCCCTGTATCTAGTGGGATTCCTGGTAAGTTACATTGGGAGGTGGTCATGTGACTGACTCCCCTGTGGCGCTGCTGGGTTGAGGAAGTAGCATATTGCAGCGCTGTGTGAGCCTGTTCCAAGCTGCAAACGGGAAGTAGGTGTTTAAATATTGACTCTACCTCTCCCCTCACCCCAATGTACACATCGAGCAGTATCTTCCATTTGCTTCACCAGTACATTCTCTGCACTGCTGATTGCATTCAGTTTGTGTTAGTAAATCCCCACGATCTTGCGCTTAAACGATTTTATCTTTTCAGATGCTGGCCGATTTGTTTTTTAAAAGCACAGACATAACCACATTGTGGTAGGGATCCTGGTAAAATACATCCTGGTGCAGCCTTTCTTTCTCTCGACCCCCAAACTTAATGAATGATGAAGGTTGATTTTAAAAACTCGAAGGGCATCTCGTGATGTTGAAATATTTTTAATACTCTGCTCATCTGTTCCGGTTATGATCTCGATTTGGAGATGACGGTGTTGGACTGGGGTGTACAAAGTTAAAAATCACACACCAGGTTATAGTCCAACAGGTTTAATTGGAAGCACACTAGCTTTCGGAGCGTCGCTCCTTCATCAGGTGATTTGATGGACTATAACCTGGTGTGTGATTTTTTTAACTTGGTTATGATCTCATGTAACAAGATGAGAAACTTTTAAGTTGTACCCACCTTTTTGTGAAAAACAATGAACAAACTAGGAAGTGAGTAAATAAAACTGGCAAAACTTGTTACCGCTCTGGTCTGGCTGAACATTTAGATGAATTGACAAGTAGGATTCTGAAAATTTAAAAAGTCATATTTCATCATTTAAAGTTGCAGTTTCATAAGGTGTTAAATCACCATTGGATGTGCAGGATTTGGAACCATACAGAAAGTGCTAGGAAAGCTTAGTAGGTCTTACCAAGCAGCTGTGGACAGAGAAATGTTAACATTTTGAGTCATTGAAACTTACAGCATGGAAACAGACCTTTCAGTCCAACTTGTCCATGCTGACCAGATAAGCTAAATTAATCTAGTCCCATTTTCCAGCATGTGGCCCATATCCCTCTTAAACCCTTCCTATTCATACACCCATCCAGATGCCTTTTAAATGTTGTACCAGCCTCCACCACCTTCTTTGGCAGTTCATTCCATACACGGACCACTCTTTGCGTGAAAATGTTGCCTCTTAGATCTCTTTTAAATCTTTTACCTCTCACCTTAAACCTCAGCACAAAACCTCCAACCCTGGCAGCGTCCTTATAAATCTTTTCTGAACCCTTTCAAGTTTCACGGCGTCCTTTTTATAGCAGGGAAACCAGAACTGAATGCAGTATTTCAAAAGTGGCCTAACCAATACACTGTCAAGTCACACCTGACCTCCCAACTCCTATACTCAAACCACTGACCAATAAAGGCAACCATACTAAACACTTTCTTCACTACCCAGTCTACCTGCAATTCTATTTTTAAGGAACTATGAACCTGCACTCCAAGGACTCTTTGTTCAACAAAACTCCCCACTTAAGTATATACGTCCTGCCCTGTTTTGCTCTGCCAAAATGTCATACCTCACATTTATTTAGATTAACTCCATCTGCCACTCATCGGCGTTTGTGATCACAGTCCCAGTATGACTTGGACTCTGTTCCAACTGGGTTTTAATAATTCTGATAAGGTCCATAGGCCTGCTGTGTTGCATTCTATTTACATGGTTGTGTAGCCTGACTGTCCAACACTCAATGACCAAAATAAATCTTCAATAGGGTATTATGAAGGCTTCACTTGGGAATTTGATGTTCACATCAAGTCCTGGAAGAAGCTTGATTAGGGTCACTGAATAGGAACTGATGCAGAGTTCTGCAAAAGCAAGCATGTATCAGAGGCAGAAGAAGAAAACAAAGGAAAAGAAATCCAGATCCTGTAACTTGTTCAAAATTCAAGGAGTTGGTCATTCTCTTTAGGAAGTGGAGGGCACGCTCCTGTCAATACTAATGCTGAGGTGGAGTTAGTTGAGAGCGTTAAGTTCCCGGGAGTGATGATCACCAACAATCTGCCCTGGTCCACCCACACTAACACAGTTGTTAAGAAAGCACTATAGTTTCAGGATGCTAAAGAAATTCGACATGTCCCCAAGGACTCTTAACAATATTTACAGATGCACCATGGAAAGCATTTGATTTGGATGCATCACAGCTTGATTGGGAACCGCTGTTCCCAAGACCCAGTAAGCTCCAGAGATTTGTGAACACAGCCCAATCCATCATACAAATCTTCCACCCACTGACTTCATTTACAGTTTCCACAGCCTCAGGAAAGCAACCAACATAATCAAACATCTCTCCCATTCTGGTTATAGCCTGTTCCATCCTCTTCCATCAGGCAGGAGATATAAAAATTTGAATATGTGTATAAATATATTCAAGAACAGCTTCTTCCCCATTGTTGTCAGACTTTTGAATGTTAATACTGGTCTCTCTCTCTGCACCTTCTCTGTTGCTGTAACACTGTATTCTGCACACTTACTGCTACCCTGATGTACTTTGTATGGTATGATCTGCTTGTGTAGCGCGCAAAAGAATACTTTTCACTGTATCTCGGTACATGTGACAATAAATCAGTCAATCAATCAGACTTTGATTTATCCTACTCTAGTTGCAGCAGAATTGTCTGGGTGCAGATTTACCTTAGACATCATGAGCACTCATTGGAATCCCACTAATTGCATGAGATGATGATCGTGGTTAACTGCTTCAAAGGTGAACAAGATTTACATTAACTTTTAAATTGCATTAATTAAAAATATTTTAATTATTTGAACCACTATAGTAACTTCTCACACTTGAAAACTATTTATATGAATAGTTTTGGAGGGATATGGTGCTGGCGGAAGGACTAGATTGGGTTGGGATATTTGGTCAGCATGGACGGATTGGACTGAAGGATCTGTTTCCATGCTGTACATCTCTATGACTCTATGACCTTCATGACATTCTGAACTGCTATTTACTAATGCCTTAGTGTAAAATCTTGTGAACAAACAGGCTGGCATTCCTGTTTCTCTGTTCCTGTGATCAAGATCAGATAATTTTTTGCAGTGGAGGCTCTTGCATTTCCTTTTCCAACTCCCATTCACTTTCATCCATTGCTACCTCGCTGGTAGAATGCTTGGCATTCTTGACACCAACTGCATTTTTCTTCCAGCAGAATCCTGCGCCATTGAATTCTGCACCTCTTTATTTTACGTTTTTAATATCTGAACAAATATTGCATCCCTGTAACTGGGCGGTCAGAATTTAACATACAGTGAATAGTTAATTGTTTTTTGAAGGTTACATAAGAAGTGGAGCAGGAGTAGGCCACGTGAGCTTATTGTTAGCTTCATGAAGTTGATCCTGGGTAGGGAGGGGCTGCTTTATGAGGAAATACCCAATGTTTTGGGTCTGTATTCATTGGAATTTAAAAGAATAAAAGTTGACCTTATTGAAACATAGAAGATTCTTACGGGACTTGACATGGTAGACACGGAAGAGTTATTTCCCCTTGTGAGAGAGTCTAGTAGCAGAGGGCTCAATTTCAAAATATAGGCTCATCCATTTAAGACATATATGAGGAATTTCTTCTCTCAGAGTTTGGTGAATCTGTGGAATTCTTTACCACAGAGGGCTCTTGAGGCTGGGGTGCCACTGCTCAAGCTGAGATAAAGAAATTCTTAACTATTAAGGGAATCAAGGGGTCACTGGAAAAAGGCAGGGTAGTGGAGTTGAAGATTATTCGATCATCCATGATGTCATTTAATGGGAAAGCGGATCCAATGGGCTGAATGGCCTACTTCTGCTCCCAAGTCTTATGGTCTTACCATGATATATAAACTGGGGCCACAGAAACAGTTAAGCTTAACTGTTTCTTTTCCGCTTTATATCTTTTTCCATCTTATAATTCTTCCCACTTGTGGTCATGTTCTCATTCCACTTATAATTCTAGCTGTGCTGAGCCTGTGGCTCTTGGCATCAATCCTTTCCACAGTCTGAAACCCCATTCTGATTTCCTATTGTTCTAATACTATGAGAAAGTACACATGTTTAGAGTTAATATGACAAACTGATAAAAGCTTCTAGTTTGAATTGGAAAAGTGCATCTGAATGTTAGCGAGTGACATCTTCCAAGAATGTTGTATTGAGACAAACCAGTCTCCGCTATTTGTGAGAAAAGAGTAGACATGCATATTTGCAGGGTAGGGGAATGGGAACCCTGTACGTGCCAGAAAACAGGAGTCTTTTCAAGATTTACATCAAAGGTTTTATCATTTCTTACTCCATTTCCTTTTCAGCATGCCACATGGTCTTGATGGTCAAATGTCCTCTTGTACTGCTGCAACATTATGACTATGTCTCTTGCAGGACAGCTGGCCAGATCAAGAGGCTAGTCAGCTGCCTGCCAAAGGGAGTAGGCCAAGTGAACACTTCCCAGTAATCACGAAACATTGCAGGTTTGTGGCAGAGCTTGACGAATACGGTTTGTAGATGGGCACTGATTGCTGTTTGGTGGCATTGAGTGGGAGGGCTAGACTGGCCTGTCATGTCAGAAAAAAAATTTTGAGGCAGCAAAGGAAAGTCCCCCTGCTTTAGCCTCATTAGCACCATTCACAACTGGCTTTGACTATTTCAACCACCTTTGAGCTGCTGAACTCTCTGATGAACGAATGTTACATTCAAGTCACTGCCACACTCTGAGGAAGTGGTTATCATTAACTTGTTATAATCATGGCTGTACTTCTCCAAAGCAGATTACTTGGACAGCCCCAACCCCAATGCGTTAAAAATCGAAGGAGATGTGTTCACACTGAAGGTATCTTATTTTTGCAATTCTGTTCATTGCGGGCAATTCAAAGTCTACCGAGTAATATTCTTATTTGCTTTAGCAGTCTTTCACCTCTAGGCTTTAGTATTTAAATTGAAACTTAAGGACAAAAGTAATTTTATTTAAAATATTGTTGATACTAATTTCTTATAGATATCTTTAAGTTGTGAAAAGCTGAATGATGCGCAGCGAATTAAATAAGTTTTGAAATATAATTGCCGTTGTCATGTAGAAAAATGAAGTAGATAATTTGCAAATGGCAAGTTTTCAAAATCAACAATCAACTAATTAACAAAATTGTCAGTTTTTGTGATGTTGAATGCTTCATGTTGTTCTAGAAACTGCAGGAACTTTCTGCTTTTCTTTGAACAAAACCGTAGGATATTTTATATCCATTTAACTATAGATCCTTTAAGGTCTAATCTGAAAGACGACTCTTCTGACATTGTGGAACTCACTGAGTACTATGCAAAAGTGTCAGCATAAATTACATTCTCTGGTTTCTAACTAAAATGTGAATGTTGCTATTGAATCAAAATTGGCACTTCCACCCATGGTGCCTGACATGCTGAGCATTTACTATTTTCTGTTTTGTCTTTTTATCATTAACAGCATTTTACTTTGTGTACAACCTTTTCTTCCTATTTGTTTTTATTCCTTTTAATTCCTAACATTTAATAAATCCATTAGTGTTACTCAAATTGACTTTACCAGGACCTCTGCTTACAGCCCCATTAATGGCTAGGTATCAATTCGGGATCAAAGAGTTCACACAGCCTACTTTGGAAAGCCAACTGCATAGATTTGTAGCAAGAATCTACTGGTATCAAGTAACGACAGTGGCATTTTGTTGTTAACTGTAGCTACAGGATATTTTACATTGGTATTTGCAATAGGGAAGCCTACGTAAACTACTTGTATCATATACACTTTAAATAATCTGTCTCAGGTACACCTGAGCTACCTATACAATGTATGTATTGATTTTACCATGCACACTGCAGGCTACCAACTCCTGAAAGGTAATAGTCTATCATATTTTACCCAATAAGTTCAAAAATAATGCATGAAATGAGTCACTGCTATTGTTTACTGCTTCTGTTAATTTATGAAGTTATATAATTTGTTCACACTTTCTTCACTGTAACAAAAGTACAAAAGTGGGCAAGATGTTCAAACAAGTTGAAAGTTACAATTCATTCATCAAAGGATAAAAATATCATGTTATCAAGGAATGCAGTTTGACTTTATGTCCCTAATCTTAATTTCACGATGTATTGGGTGTGGTGTTCAATACCATAATTCCAGCGCATTTGTCTGGCATTTTAATCCAGGCACCCTCTTATGATTTTCCTCCTAGGTTTGGTATTGAATGCACGGCAGCTGAAGTACTGCTGATCCATGTACTGCAGTCTCAATTCTAACATTTAAAGTCCCAATTGAAAGATGGCATTTAGAGGAATTAGAGATTTGGTTTGGAGTAAGCAATCATAAATTATTGCCTTTGGGCATTCAAAAGCATTACTCTGCTTTAATGGTCTGTGTGAAATGGTTTGCCAACTGATGACAAGCTAGTCCAGGAATTACATCGTGATGATATTAGATGTAAAATCTGGGAGTCCAATCAGTAACCCTATTCTTTGCCCATTACCATCATTTACTCCATCTGAAACATATTCCCACCAATCGTAATGGCTAAATCTTATTCTACATTGGTACAACTGGAACAAAACATAAGCTTCTCAACGGCCAGTGCAGAGATCTGCGCAGCCTGAGACTACCACTGCTGAAGCCATTATGTAGGAGAGGTAGGAAAATGAGCTGTAAATTTTTGTAGTTGCCCAATAGTATAGGTGTTAGAAAAAAATCAATTTGTTAAGTTTCCATTCTTTGGTAGAACATTATTGAGTAGAATGGTGCAGTGGTAGTAGTGAAAATGGGCAGTGGATGTAGTTTGTATACAGGTTCAGTACTGTAGCTAAGTGAAAGATACAGAATAAGGGCATATTTGGCCATCCAAGCTGACATGAGTGCAACCAGTGCTGTAATGGAGTTGCTATCCTTCTCCTCCTTTTCCTCTTTTACCTCTCTCTTGGATTTATTCATAGTTGATATGTACTCAATGCCTTGTTTTTTCTTCAGCTTCAGTCCACACTAATGCAGTGTTGAGTAGAGAGCAACATGCCACAGTCATTTTAGAGGCCAGTAATAATGAGTTTTGAAGGTCATTTTCAGATCTGTACTAGCATGTGAAGATGTGAGCCCATCCCCTGTTCAATGGTATATTTAGTTGTTATATGGCAAGTGTTGTAATGATTTGGGACCACATTAGTCCTCATGGGTGTGATTAGGGGAACAGTGGTGTTGTGGTAATGTTAATGGACTAATAATTTGGAGACCCAGTCAACACTCTGTGAGTCTAGGTACAAATCCCATTTTGGTACTTGTTGAAATTAATATCAGTTGATAACATCTGGAAATTTCGAAAGCAAGATCTCAGTAATGTTGATGATGAAACTAATCTAAATTGCCAATAAAAATTCTTTGATTCACTAAAATATTTCGGGAAGTAAATCTGCTAACCTCGCCTGCGCTAAATCTGGTTTGGCCTACCTGTAACATGAGTCCCACAACAATGTGGTTGACTCTTAACTATCCACTGAAATGGACTAGCAAGCCACTGAGTTCAAGGCTAGGTTAAAATGGCTAGCAAATACTAAATTTAAAATTCTGAAGGGGTATCCTTTCATTCTTCACAGCCTCCCTTTGAAGCTGCTAGCCAGTCTGAAGAGGTCAGAAAGCTTGTGTTGCCTGAGGTTGAAATCCCTGGAAATCTGCTGTATTCCTGTATTAACCTTTTCCTTGTCATTACACACTAGTTGATGTGGAAGCCCTTATATTTGATAAATGTTCATAATTCATTTGGAGTTGCTACGTATGTCCAGTTTGATGACCTGAATTCATGCGGTGTGTCATCCTGACTGAGTGCGTGTTTATTCTGACTGTATCATCACAGATGAATTTGGCTTACTTGTCAAATCTCACAAACATTTATCAATAGTCTACCTGATCTCTGTGAAGCCAACTGGGAAATTCTGATATGTCCCTTGCAGTGCCCTAACCAAACCGTAACTGAACTATACGGCTCTAAGGGAATATCTGACATTCCAGTCGGTAATGTGAGCAGTTCAGACTGTCTTTATTCTAATTCACTTTGAGTTCATGAAACATTGCCAACCGGCTTTGGTCAGGTGATTCCTGTGGACATTTTAAGTTCGGGTTTTAAAGGGGGCCAAAATACTGTCAGTTCATGAAAGCTCGAGCTGGTAAATCAGCTGATAGAATTTAAAATTCATTTTATGTCATTCTGACCATGGGAAGTCACAGAAAGCCTGAGGGACTCGCAGTTGCACAATTAAATTTGGACATATGACCACTGTGAAACAATGAGCATTTAATTTGGTTTTATGGTCCTGCTTCACAACTACCTGATGAAGGTGCAGCACTCTGAAAGTTTGTGCTTCCACAGAAGTCTGAAGAACCATACCCTGGCATTGTGTGATTTTTAACATTTTTAAATTGGCATCCCAACTCTAAGCATCCAAGGAGCAGGAGAATCGACGTTTCGGGCACGAGCCCTTCTTCAGGCCTGAAATGTCGACTCTCCTGCTCCTTGAATGCTGCCTGACCTGCTGCGCTTTTCCAGCAACACATTTTCAGCACTGATCTCCAGCATCTACAGTCCTCACTTTCTCCTAGAAGATCCCAACTCTAAAAACAGGATTACACAAAATCTGCCAAATATTCCACAATTAAAACCATGTTAACGTCCTCTTTCACAATTGAACTCACTTGCTGCCCAGTGTTCACATTCCCCACTCTAAATAGATTCAAGGGATAACTGGATGTGTTTCTGTTGGAACAGACTAAGATGCAGGTTGATCCAATAAATGTATAACTGTCGTTTCTGGTGAGACTTGGGCACACACAGTTGCAGTATGTAAGGAATTCCATTTGATTCCTTTATTGGCACACTTTCTTTGGCTTCCTGGTTTTCAACATTTTTTGTCTGAAAGAAGATTTTTGTGAATGGCTCAAAACCAAATCCCATTCACCACCTTGGCCACAATGCTTAATAACTGGTTAACGTGATGCTGAATTCTTTACAATCTGCCTTGACTGTGTCTGTATTTGTCTTTATCAAGATACCACATACTAATGTTATGAATTTTGTTTGTATTTCTTAGGACTTGTTTGCTGTAAGTATGGTAGTTCCATTGTTAAGTCGACACATCAAACTTCTTGGAGGAAGCTCAACAATAGCAGGACTAGTAGGTTGGTATTTTCTATTCAATCCCATCAGGGCATACATATGTAAAGTATTCAGTTGATAATTATTAAGTTGAATTTTAGGGGTCAGTTTGCTCAGTTGGCTGGACAGCTGGTTTGTAATACAGAGTGGGTCCCCGCATAGGCTGAGGCTACTAGAAGGAATCTTTCTCAATCTCATCCCTTGCTTGAGGTGTGATGACCCTCAGACGAAGCCACCACCACACTAATGAGAGGGCAGCTCAATGGTCCAAGGGGACGATGGCGATTTTATACTACAGAACAGAAAAAGACCCTTAAACCCAGCGAATCTGGGCCAGGTCTTGTTATGCTGCATAAACTGATTATCCCTGGATTAATAAAGAGGACACTAATTACTTCAACAGTCCTGAGATTAGCCATGGCTCTTCCTGCTTTTCAGTGACTTTGTATTTTTGAGTAGATCACTTATCAGTTCAGCACTGAGCTTAGTTGTGACACCCTTAAAGTGCACTCACTTTTGAAGCTTAAGCAGGTACTTTGGTGAGGTAGAAGGGAACTATGATCAACTAAGAAACAATAGAATTCCTGAACTCAGAAATGAATATGAAGAAAATTTGAAAAAAACAGAAGTTGTCAGTTTATATGCAGAAGATGGGATGGTGGGGTGGTGCTGGTGGGGGGTTGCGGAATGTAGGAGTAAATGATAGGTGGGGATAGAGCCCAAAGAGAGAGAGAGAGAGGAAAGGAGAATATGTGTCTGGTGGTGACATTTTCTTAGTTGCCATCAGTTCTGAAGAAGGGTCATTGGACCCAAAACGTTAACTTTGATTTCTCTTCACCACCAGACACATATTCCCCTCTCCTCCCTTGGCCACCTTCCATAGGGACCATTCCCTCCGGGACACCCTGGTCCACTCTTCCTTCACTCCTGCGTGCCCCTGCGGCACCTTCTCCCGCAACTGTTGAATATGTAACACCTGCCTATTTATTTCCTCCCACCTCATTATCCAAGGACCCAAACATACCTTCCAGGTGAAGCAGTACTTTATCTGCACTTCTCACAATCTCGCATCCGCTGCACTTAATGTGCTCTCCTCTGCTTCGGGGAAATGAAGTGTAGACTGGGTGACCACTTCACAGAACAATTACTTTCTGCCCACAAAAACGACCCTGAGCATCCAGTTGCATGCCAATTCAACACATTGCCATGTTTCCTGGCCAACATCTCTGTCTCAGGTTTGTTGCAATGTCCAGTAAAGCTCAGTGTAAGCTGGAAGAACAGCACTTCATTTTGCACTTGGGAACCCTGCACCTCCGGACTCAATATCGAGTTGAATAATTTTAGGGCCTGAACTCTCCATGTCTTCGCCCTTCACGCCACACACCAGACTTTGTTATCACATAGTCTGCCATTACACCCTACTTATTGTTAGGCACTAACAGTCTCCATTAACAGCTATACACCCTCCCAACCAGATTGTTATTGACTCCTTTGTCTGTCCAACTGTTCTTCTTTCTCTTTGGGCTCTATCCCTATTGTTTAGTCCCTCACCCTATCTTCTGCATAAAAACCAACATTTTCCTTGCTACCATGAGTTCCAAGGAAGGGTCACCAGACTTGAAAGGTTAACTTTGATTTCTCTTCACAGGTGCTGTCAGACCTGCTGAATTTTTGTAGCAACTTCTGTTTTTGTTTCTGATTTACAGCATTTGCAGTTCATTCAGTTTTTATTTTGCAAAGAAAATTTATTGGAAATATAAGTGAACAGATCAACTGGCTTTGAAATCTGCTTTATTCACTGAACTATTTTGAGTATCTTATTTGTATGTTTAGGTGTTTGCAGAGAGAGTAGATTCCAGCTAGTAACTTACTTATTGCATTCTAATCAGATGGTTGTAATAGTCTTAAGTTCAGGTAATATTTTTGTTACTTTGATTTTAGAGCTCTTGCACAATTCTTGGAATCAAGGTTGGTCAGCTATATTTGAAATCTACTTTTGACTTGGTGATTTAACATTCTGTAGCAATGACAGCAGCTTTATGTTGGGAATTTTTAGCACTTATTTCCTGTTGATAACTCCAATTTCTTGTCCTCAGTGAGATAAAATTTCAAGTATCTGAAATTCAGCTTCATTTTTCCTAAACATTTGTTAATCCCGTGCTGGTGAGGCTTTTATTTCAGTTTTAAATATAAATTTTGGTTAAACTTTTTTTCTAGGAGTCATTGGGCCTGATTTTTAATTCTGAATAAATAGATGTGTTCTGAGTAAGTTAAAATCAGGTCTGAGGTGACTGCATGGAAAATTGTTTATTTTCTTAGGACTGTCCTTTCTGTAGAAATTTTTAACGTGCAACCTTTGTACATTTCGACCGGTCATTGATGGGTGTTCACCTGGAGAACTAGAATGTGCAGAGAGTATTTGGTCCTAATTTCTACTAAAATTAAAGAGCATCTATGACTTTTCCGATGACTAATTTTAGTCTGACTAGCTTGTTTATATGTAAGATATAATCATGATATTGATTGCTTTTAAGCTACTGTTAATGACAGTGATTTTTGTGGGGAAAAAAAAGGGGCTGTAGTTTAAACCCAAATATGACAGTTAAAATAATGGATGTTTGCAACTCTTATATTTGAATGCCTGCAAGTGGTCTAATTGCCGAAGTGGAACTTAATTAGCGCAGGTAGAATTGCAGCAATTAATTTCCTTAGAAGATATCTAAGTAGAATTTCATTGAAGGGCTCCAATTGCACACTAGCAGTGTCCCCACCTTCAAGTCCCAACTGTTCCAAAGGTATACAGTGCACTATCTGAGCAGGTTGATTAGAAAATATCTGAAATTCCATTGAGTGAGGGTCTCATGGTAAAGTGGTACTGTCTCTACCTGTAGGCCTGAAGATCCAGCTTCAAGACCCATCTGCCCCAGATACATGTGTAACAGATTGATAAAAATAGCTATAATTTAGCTGACCTTCTAAATTAAATAATTTTTAACCAGGGTTATATAGGACTCAGCAGTAGCTTAATGGATGCAAGAAAAATTGAATGGCTGATCGAATGGTTTAATTTTGCGCTGCTCCTACACCTTATGGTCTACGAATATATTTTGTTTAATTCATTCACAAGATGAGGGCATCATGGCCCTTCCCTAGTTGTCTGGTGGGCAGCTAAGAGTCAACTACATTGCTGTAGGTCTTGAGTCAGATAGAGTCCAGTCCAGATGAGAACGGCAGTTAGGAGTCATAGAGATGTTCAGCACAGAAACAGACCCTTC
The DNA here is from genome assembly GCF_020745735.1 of Hemiscyllium ocellatum. Taxonomy (NCBI): domain Eukaryota; kingdom Metazoa; phylum Chordata; class Chondrichthyes; order Orectolobiformes; family Hemiscylliidae; genus Hemiscyllium; species Hemiscyllium ocellatum. Next base: position 69,836,400 of record NC_083406.1, on the reverse strand, counting down.
GGTCCAACTCATCCATGCCGACCAGTTATCCCAACCTAATCTAGTCCCATTTGCCAGCACCTGCCCATATCCCTCTCAACCGTTCCTATTCATATACCCATCCAGATGCCTTTTACATGCTGTAATCTATTTAACAGCCTCCACCACTTCCTCTGGCAGCTCATTCCATAGACGCACCACCTTCTGCGTGAAAAGGTTGCCTCTTAGGTCCCTTTTATATCTGTCCCCTCTCACACTAAACCTATGCCCTCTAGTTCTGGATTCCCCCACCCCAGGTAAACGCCTTTGTCTGTTTATCCTATCCGTGCCCCTCATGATTTTCTAAGCCTCGCTAAGGTCATTCCTCAGCCTTCGACGCTCCCCTTCCCGAAAGGAAATTAGTGAACCAGTTGGACTCATCTGACGATCAGCAGTGGATTCATAGTCATCATTAGACTCTGAATTCCAAAGTTTTATTGAACTCAAATTCCACCATCTGCCATGGTGGGATTTGAAGTCAACTCCCCAAAACATTACCTGCGTCTCTGCATTAACAGTCCAGTGATAACCCTACAGGTAAGTGCACATAGGTCAAGAGGAGCAGGAGTGCCTCCTTCAGGCCTTGAAGCTATCCTCAAAATTTCCCTGTGTTCCAAATCAAAGTCAACTCCCCCACCAATCCCAGTGTTCCATGATCTGACCAATATCTGATCCCTGTGACCCCCATCTAATCATAAATGTTCTGACTTCCATGTGCTCCTAATCTTTCTGAAATAACTCCACAGAGGCCAGTATCCCACCAGCAAGTCACCCTTTATTTCCATGTGGAAACCCTGACTCTGGTGTAGCCTCTTCAGCGCCAGCTCTCAGAGTAAACAGAACCTTTGACACACCTGTTTATATCTATCAGCCAGGACTCCCTGATTGGGCCAGATTAACCACCCCAATCAGGGAGCTCACATTCTATGAGGTCTAGCTGGCTGACCTCATTACAATTACTCCATTCCAACCCCTTAAATTGATTGGGAAATCATTTCAAAAAGATAGTGTCAGGTCCCACTTCTAGCTACAACAGGACCTCAACTTCCCAGTGCCCTTATCCCCAGTTCCCACTTTCCTAACTCACAGTCGTTAGGGTTTGATAATAGCTGTCAACGGGCCAAGATTGCTTTAAACCTAAGTGGGTGCATTTTTATTACAGGTTCTGTATATGGACTGCTGCAACTCTTTTCCAGTACTGTAATTGTAAGTATCACATCTCAGTTATTTTAAAATAGTTTTGAGCATTTTAGAGAATTTGAGCAACATTGCCTTTTTTAATTTCTCAGTCAAACAAAACTTTCCCTGCAAAAGTGATTTTATTATTCATTAAGTCAATGTCTTCTTACTATCGCCGATCTCCCTTCTCATAAGGTTGTGAATGGTTTTGAAAGCCCTTAATGTCTCAGCAAAAATAATTACATATTTATGTGGAAGTATCAGCAGCCTATTTCAGTGTTCATCCTCAGTTCAATCATGGGCCAACCTAGATGTGTAGAGATGACCGGTGAGAGTTAAAAGGAAACCTTGGCTGAATATAAACCTGTTGTGCTGAAAATGTGTTGCTGGTTAAAGCGCAGCAGGTCAGGCAGCATCCAAGGAACAGGAAATTCGATGTTTCGGGCATAAGCCCTTCATCAGGAATGAAGGGCTTATGCCTGAAACGTCGAATTTCCTGTTCCTTGGATGCTGCCTGACCTGCTGCGCTTTAACCAGCAACACATTTTCAGCTCTGATCTCCAGCATCTGCAGAACTCACTTTTTACTATAAACCTGTTGTTGCAAGTTGAATGCTTTCCTGGTTGTTGCCAGATAGCCTGGCACAGTCCATGGTGTGACCTTGGCATAGTACTGCTCAGTGTTGCACTATACCATGCCGCAACCTCAGTTTGGAAGTGTGTTTTGAACAACCCCTGCGTTGAATTATGAAGCAGCATTCTCATCACTAATTTATTTTTGATTTTGAACATTTTTATTCACAAGTAACGAAACATGGCTCAGCATACCAATGAATGAACCCAATAATATAAGCTTTCTATGAGCTTCTCAAGATACCATAGAAATGCATTGAAGCCTGTGTTGTAATTGTCACTTTTCTTAATATTTGATAATGATGTTACTGATCATAATATATTATTTGTTTCAAGCAAATGAGAATCAAATCATAGCTTGGACTGTTGACATCTAGCAACAACAATTGGTACACCAATTATTCACATGTTAGTGCTGGCATCTCAATCTTGTCACAATAAGGGAGAAGGGAATTTGTTTTGGTATATTTCACACATATTACAGTTAGCATATTTTTATCCAATAATTCATGGAGTTAGATTCTTCTTTGAGTTTCTCGTAACAGCAACTGTGTTTACCAGAGCAAAACTGCAGCCTTTGAATTCCTTCAGGAAGAAATGCTTGTAATGAACATATTAATTCGTCAGGAATCTATAACACCACATGTTCCATCTCTTCATGGTGTGTCAGCGAGCAGCTGTTTAAAGCAATGTTTGAAATTTGTCCTGCTGAAATAAATCATTTGGTTCAATGTGACATGTATCTTTAAATAGAATAGAATTGATTTCCAATTGGGAATGAGAATAAAACTGATGCAATGCTTCCAGCTAAAGTAACTGTAAATTCGGTGAAGAATTGCTTTCAAGATGCCAGGCGCTTGATGGAATTAATCTTGCACTATTCTATAAAAAGAAGTATAGGAGCAGCAATAGGCCATTCAGTCTGTTGAACTACCCAACCATTTAATATGATCATAGTTAAACATCTACTTCAATTCCTTCTCTCACTTTGTTATATGCCTTTGCCACTGGTGTTTAGAGTTGTCAATCTCTAAACATATTCAATGACTGATCTTCCACAGCTACCAAAGAGAGAGAACTCCAAAGATTCACAACTGAGTAAACATGAATTTCTCCTCATCTTGGTCATAAATGGCTTTCGGGTAAAAAAATGAGGTCTGCAGATGCTGGAGATCACAGCTGAAAATGTGTTGCTGGTTAAAGCACAGCAGGTCTGGCAGCATCCAAGGAATAGGAAATTCGATGTTTCGGGCATAAGCCCTTCATCCTGATGAAGGGCTTATGCTCGAAACGTCGAATTTCCTATTCCTTGGATGCTGCCTGACCTGCTGTGCTTTAACCAGCAACACATTTTCAGCATAAATGGCACCACTTATTTTAAATTATCCTAGACTTTCCATACAGGGGTAAAAAAAAATTATGGCATTTACCCTATCTATCCCTTTGAGCATTTTAAATGTTTCAATGAGATCGTCTCTCATTTTTCAAAATTCTAGAGAATGCAGACCCACTTACCCTAAAGCCTCTAAATAGGTCTCTTCAACTATTCCAGGAATAAGTCTGGTCAATGTTCATTATACTTGGCAATATTTTTTCTGACGTAAGGAAACCAGGACTACTTACTGTACTCTAAATGCAGTCTAACCAGGTTCCTATAGAATTGAAGTAAGAGTTTGGTAGTTGTGTTCTCAAATCCTCTAGTGATGAAGGCCAACATACCTTTGGTATAATTGCCTGCTGCACCTGCATGTTAACTTTCAGTGACATTGGTGGGAAAGCATCCATGTCACTTCATACATCTACATTTTAAAAAAATTCTCTTAGCATTTAACAAGTATCCTGCACATCTGTTCTCACTTCCATAGTGGAAAACCTCACGTTTTCCCACACATTCCATCTGCCATCTTCGTGCCCACACCCGTTATTGTCTGTCAGATCCCCTTGAAGCCACTCTGTATCATCTTTGCATGAGGCATTTCCACCTAGTTTTGTGCCATGTGCAAACTTGAAAATGGAACATTTGGTTGCAAATCATTGATATGTGTTATGGAGAGCTGCAGCCGAAATATTGATCCTCTCAATATACCACTAGACACAACCTGCCATATGCGACAATAATTCTTTTATTCTTACTCTTGTTTTCTGTCTGTTAGTCGAACATTAATCCACACCTCCTATTTCACTTAAATTTGCTAAACAACCTCATATAGGGGTCCTTGTCAAAAGCATTCTAAAAATCTAAGTCTCATCCAATTGTCCCCAGTTTCATAGATACCTGTATCCAGCAATTCTGTTCATTGCATATGATATGAAGAAAAGTCTGGAGGCACTATATGTTACAAAGGGCATGGGGTCACACAACATTCCCACAAAGATACTGAAGACATGCTCCAGAACTTAACAAACCACTCGCCAAGCTGTTCCAATACCTAACAAATGTTGAAAACTGCCACGATATGTCCTATTCACAAGAAAGCAGGACAAATCTAACGGTCAATTACTGCCTTATCAACCTTCTCTTGCTTATCAGTAAAGTGATGGGAGGTGTAATCAACAATGCTATCAAGCTTCACTTGCTCAGCAATAGCCTGCTCACGATGCCTAGTTTACGTTGTGCCAGGACCACTCAGCTCCTGCCATCATTACAGCCTTGGTTTAAACATGAACAAAAAGTGCATTTCGTCATAAGCTTAGTTACACTTAAATAAAAACAAAATACAGAAATCTCAGCGGTTTATATTTCCTCCGATCTGATTTTTAATCACTATTGAACTTTTTTGTTTGCGATATGGCATCGGCAACTATATTTTCTTTCCTAGACACGTACAATTTTTATGTTAAATTGCTGCAAATCTAAACTCCGTCTGAGCCACCGTGGAGTCTTATCTTTAATGCGTTCCACAAATCTCGGTGGATCATAATTCGTGAAAACGATCAACCTTTGCCTGCATGCTTCTAGAATCAACTCATAGAATAGCCCTGTTCATCTCATGATAATCACTCGAATATTCCTTTGACAGGGATGCATCAATCTTTTGTGCTTTACCAGTTAATTTATTTTGCGTGGACATGTTCTGATCTGCTTCTAGCCACCTCATTTGTGTTGCTATCTTCTCAAATGACATGAAAAATGCTTCCACAGCTTTCTCTTTAAATTTGGCAAAATTTGTACAACTCTAAGCATTTGCTGTCTGAACTGTGGATTATGACTTGAATTATCGTATTTCAGGTTTTCCCGAAACCTCTGGCTTATCTTAGAGAAGTTGCAGGGATTTTAATTTAAATTCTCATTCCCTCTCCACCACTTTTTCTGTCTTTTGGAATTCCATATCCAATTGTGTCATTCCCATTTGCCTGAACTGCAACTCTTAGGATCAGAAGTAGGATATTCAGTCCTCAAAGCTGTTTGACTATTCAAGGAGATCATAGCAGATCATCTGTGATCTAGCTCCATCTACCTGCCTTTGGCCCATATCCATTAATACTTTGCCAAACAAGAAAGTATCAATCACAGATTGAAAACTAACAACTGATCCTGCATCTGTTGTTGTTTGTGGAAGAGTGTTCCCAATATCTACCACCTTTTGTGTCTAGAAATGCTTCTTAACATATGTCTTGAACAGTTTGACCCTAATTCTTAGACAATGCCCCTCAGTTCTAGAATCCCTAACAGTGGAAATAGTTTATTTTTAACTACCCCGTCTTTTCCTGATAATATCTTGAAAACTTCGATCAGATCACGCCCTAATCTTCTAAATTCAGAGAACTCCAGGTTCACCAATGCATCCAATGTACTCCCTGTACTACTTGTCCTCTTTATTTCCACTAAATTCAACTATTTCATTTCTAAATCTATAATGTTTGCCTTCTTAGTTTGCTCTAGCAACTTTATTTCCAATATGCTGGCTAAAATCTGCTAATTTAGCTTTAGTCTACCCTGTATTTGTACCAGGGAAACATCTGACAAGTTCAAAAACCTTTAAAAGATTATTTTTAAATCTGAGTACAAGCCTCATATCTGATTACCCAGTCCAAGTACCAAAGTCCAATTTCAGACCTACCTTGTCAAGATCCAGGACTTGAGCCCACGATTATGTTACAATATGGCGACAGACACCCAAATCAAATCAGCCCTTCTACGTCTGTATTTGCAACACAATATAATTAAAACTTTTGAAGACCCTCAATAGTTACTCCAGTGGTTCCTAACCAGACTTTTGAATAACCAATCTCAGACTTTGCAAATAATTAATTCCAGACTCCAGTTTTGAATATTACACAAAAATTAACAATATATTAAATTACATAATACCTTTAGCTGAGAAAAAAATTAAACAAAACAGTAAACTAATTAATATCTATGTGTTAAATCAGGAACATTTGTTTTCAGTCCTCACTCACATAAAAGACAGACAGATGAGCAAACCCAGTTCATGATAAATAAAAGAAAATAATTGAAATGGCCAGATTACTGAAATTCGTGATGTGGACTCCTTTTTTTCAGATGCCAATCAGGTTACCTTTTCCTTTCGCACAGGTAAACTTAGTGTATACTTCTAAAGATATATAAAGGTATATTTCTAACTAAGTTTTCACCCCCTGAGCTTCCAAAAAGTGGTAAGGGAGCTTAGGCAGGGAGCTTTTAAAATCTTCATGCTATGTTATCAGCGGTCAAACTCTTGTCCTCAGTTCCAAACAAACTCCAACTCTGCCCCTCTCCCTGCTAGACTGACTGTCTTTTCCCGTAGCCACAATTACCATTTAATATCTACCATCTGTTTGAATGTATAGTCTCTCCCAGACTTGTTGAAACCAATTCCCAGATATTGGCCTTGTTAATAGCCAACTTATGCTTTCTGTTGAAATGCATTGCTCTTCCCATGTCTGTTGGAACCCTTTTAATCAAGAATCAGCCTGCAATTAACTTCCAGGCCTGGCCTCACAAACAAGCCAAAACTTGTTTGGTCTGTTGTTTTCCTTTTAGCCCAAGCTGTTTCCCAAAGTCCAAAGCTTATTGTCAGCTCACCAATCCAAGTTCACAGCTCCAAACTAAATTGATAAACGAATAAAAATTTTAAAAACCCAGCAATGGCTCAATTATGTGGACTACAACCTCTGGTTGATCACCTTTCTCTGAGAATGTCCTGCAGATGCTTTGTGACATTTTTTACCCTGGAAACAGGGCAGTAACATACCATCTTGGAGTCATTGTTACTGCCACAGAAATGCCTGTCTGATCCCCTGACTATTGCTTCATCTCTCACTATCGTTTGTAAACCACTCCAGTCCTTCAGATTGGATGAATCTTAGCCTTAACCTTTTCAGAATTAAGAGTTCCTACTGAAAAATCCAAGCCAGTGGACTAAAGAGTAGAAAAGTTACAAGTTTGCTGACGATACCACCATAGTACGCTAGACCTTAAACAAAGACAGGAAAGGGATAGAGCGTTTTGGTCGCATGGTGTAAAGGTAACAATCTCTCCATCAATGTCAGCAAAACAAAGGATCTGATTATTGACTTCAGGAAGTGGAGTGGAGGGAAAGTCTCTGTATCAATGGAGCTGATGTGGAGATGGTCAAGAGCGTCAAGTTTTTAGGAGTAACGATCACTAACAGTCTGTCCTGGTCCATCCATGTTATCACTCAAGTTAAAAAACACACCAACGCCTCTACTTCCCTAGAAGGCTAAGGAAATTTGGCATTACCAAAAAGACACTTACCGATTTTTATAGATGCACCATTGTCCGGATGCATCACAACTTGGTATGGAACTGCTGTGTGTAAGACCACAAGAAATTATGGAGAGTGGTGAACACAACCCAAATTCATCGTGCAAACCAGGCTTCTACCTATTGACCTATTCTATGCTTCTCACTGCTTTGGAAAAGGAGCCAATGCAATGAAAGATCCCGCCACCCTCCTCCATCAGGCAGAAGATAGAAAAGTTGCAAATACATACCATCAAATTCCAGAACAGCTTCTTCCTGCTGTTATCAGACTTTGAACAGACTTCTCGAATATTAAAGTTGATTTATCTCTGCAACTTCTCTGTAGCTGTAACACTGTACTCTGCAGTCTGTTCTGTTATTCTGATATGCTTATGTAAGGTATGATCTGCTTGAATAGCATACCAACAGCACACTTCACTGTATCTCAGTACTTGTGATATTCATAAATCAATTCAAAATCAGAATTTGATTGATCCTCAGCCCATCAGAGAGTAAACATTGACAGGCTTGAAGCCTCTGATAGGCCATTTTCCCAGAGTAACATGGTGGGGATGAGGGTGGAGCGAAGGGGGTGTTCATTCAGGTAACCAATCAACCACACCGCCCCATGGCCCAACATTTCAACTCCCCCTCCCACTCTGCCGAGGACATGGAGATCCTGGGCCTCCTTCACCGCCGCTCCCTCACCACCAGACGCCTGGAAGAAGAACGTCTCCTTCCACCTTGGAACACTTCAACCCCAGGGCATCAATGTGGACTTTAACAGTTTCCTCATTTCCCCTTCCCCCACCTGATCCTAGTTTCACACTTCCAGCTCAGCACTGTCCCCATGACTTGTCCGACCTGCCTAGCTCCTTTTCCACCTATCCACTCCACCCTCTCCTTCCTGACCTATCACCTTCACCTCCTTCCCCACTCACCCATTGTCCTCTATGCTACTCTCTCCCCACCCCACCCTCCTCTAGCTTATCTCTCCATGCTTCCAGCTCACTGCCTTTATTCCTGATGAAGGGCTTTTGCCTGAAACGTCGATTTTGCTGCTCGTTGGATGCTGCCTGAACTGCTATGCTCTTCCAGCACCACACAATCCAGAATCTGGTTTCCAGCATCTGCAGTCATTGTTTTTACCTCGTTGATTTTAACCCTACTGTGAATCCTCTTGCAGAGGTGTTCATTCAGTCTTGTTACCACGTATTTGCAATTTTTAATTAGTTAACCTCTGCTGAGGCTTGTGAATGGAGCCTGGCAAGGGTTTTCCAGTCTTCCTTCTGGTTCACTGCAGGCAAGGTGGAAGTGGTGATTCAGATGTGTTTAGTTGCCGACTAGTAAACTCTCAACATAAAGTTCTGGGCAGAACTGCAGACAGAACACCATGGGGATAAAAGCAGCTGTGAGCAGTCTTGTCAAGGGGCTCTCCCCCTACATCTTCCACTCCTCCACATTCCCCCACACCCCAAATCCCCTATGATATCCTGATTACTGTTTTTACTGGTGTTGATGTACCATGGAAGATAAGTCTATATGTTGTAAAGTTTTGAGCACTATGCTGACTCTTTGGTCATGTTTTGTCTTTTATTGAGCCATGAAGTGGCACGGTAGCTCAGTGATTAGCACTGCTGCCTAATAGTGTCATGGAACTGGATTTGATTCCACCCTGAGGCGACTGTCTGTGTGGTGTTTGCGACCCTGTCTGCATGTGTTTCTTCTGGGTTTCCTTCCACAGTGCAAAGACATGCAGGTTAGGTGGATTGGCCATGCTTGGTTGCCCATAGTGTCCAGGAATGCCTAGGCTAGGTGGATTAGCCATGGTAAATGCAGAGTTACAGGGATAGGGTAGGGGGGTGGGTCTAGGTGGGTTGCTTGTCGGAAAATCAGTATAGACTTGATTGGCTGAATGGCCTGCTTCCACACTTTGGCATTCTATGACTCTATGATTTCCTTCTAATAAGTATATAGTCAGAAAGGAGTTGAAATCTCAGGGCATCAGATGGATCATGGGGATAGAGTGCTCCTAGTGAATACCACTTACTGCACCTCAGCTATTTCCCGATATCACATGGAATGAATCGCATTGGTTTAAGTAGGGCATCCTTGATGCCAGGGACCTCAGGTTGAGGCCAGGATGAATTGTTCATTCAGTATTTACAGTTGAAGATGGATGCAATTACTTTGGACCACTGGTAGGTCTGGTCATGGGCAAAGTAACCTTTTAATGCAGCGTTGCCTCTATTTTTCTGAGTTCTGACCATTGCCAGGATAAGGTGTTGGGATTCCCCGGGTGTAAACAAAAAAAAAACGGATTTTGTATTCACTGTGACAGTGTGGTGTAGTATTTTCAGTCTGCCCAAGCTTTTAAACAATTTTGGAAATTTGAATCAAGACACTGTTTTAGTTTCTTTCTTCAATTTTGTCTTTAATTTTTCTACTATTTGGCAGTAATTACAATTATAGAATGCTAAAAGACAACTTGATCATGGACAACATAGTGGTCAGAGTTTTTGGTGAAACTCTCTTGGACTTCCTATACTCTAAGAAGGCTTAATGTCAGTTGTTGAGACAGGCTGAGATCCACAAGTCTTAAAAAGCATTGAATCCTTTGGACTCCAAATACTTTGGAAGAAGTGTTTTCGTCTATTCAGTACACTGGCTGCAAAAATGAAAGTGTGCCTCAATAGCACGCAGGGAAGCATCAAGAGAGCATGCCAGAAGCTTTTGTTGTTTTTCTTAAATTCTGGTATTTTGTATCCAAGATGGCACTGGAGAATGGTGCAAAATTAAGAATCATACAACATCAGGTTATAGTCCAGCAGGTTTATTTGGAAGCACTAGCTTTCTGAGTGCTGCTCCTTCATCGGGTGGTTGTGACAACTACTTGATGCGTTCTGAAAGCTAGTGCTTGCAAATAAACCTGTTGGACTATAACCTGGTTTAGATTAGATTACTTACAGTGTGGAAACAGGCCCTTCGGCCCAACAAGTCCACACCGACCCACCGAAGCGCAACCCACCCATACCCCTACACATACCCCTTACCTTACACTACGGGCAATTTAGCATGGCCAATTCACCTGACCCGCACATCTTTGGACTGTGGGAGGAAACCCACGCAGACACAGGGAGAATGTGCAAACTCCACACAGTCAGTCGCCTGAGGCGGGAATTGAACCCAGGTCCCTGGCACTGTGAGGCAGCAGTGCTAACCACTGTGCCACCGTGCCGCCCAGTGTTGTGTGATTTTTAATTTTATACATCCCAGTCCAACACCAGCATTTCTAAATCTGGAGAATGGTAACTTTTCATTGTACTCCTGTATTCCTGTCCTTGAGTACACATGATGATAAATCTGATTCTAATTCTAATTTTGTAAATAAGTTTCAGATCCATTCAAGCCTTTATGCTTAATGGTGAATGTTCTTGGTTCTGGATTACATATAGTATTTCAAAGCCCCTGCACCAAACCCCAAAATATTTGCTGCTTTCAGGCCTTTAATCTTATCTCATTTGGAACTTTAGCTGAATTAATGAAGGTTACAGTCTAATTTGATTAAGCCATTCTTTCTCATCCTGGTGTACAGAATGTACTGCTGCTTTGAAATTACTAGTGTATTCATTGATCTCTATATTAATGCTGTAGTATCTACTATGTTTTTCCTTAGTTTCTCCAAGGAAGATAATTTCTTCATTTACTGGTTCTTTGATTTCTTGGATGATGACCTTTGGTGGCTTTTGCCTCTGCTTTTGAGGATAAAAGTTCCTTGGAGTGACCTATTGATTTAAAATTGTTGACTTTTCCACGAGCATGACAGCCTGTGATATAGGCAGTAAGTTCTTTGAGCTGCTGGAACTTTTTTCCAACTGTAGTGGCAACATGACAAGCTGATATCTGGCATGCTCTCTTGATGCTTCCCTGGGTGCTATTGAGGCACATTTTCATTTTTGCAGCCAGTGTACTGAATAGACTAAAACACTTCTTCCAAACTATTTGGAGTCCAAAGGATTCAATGATTTTTAAGACTTGTGGATCTCAGCCTGTCTCAACAACTGACATTAAGCCTTCTTAGAGTATAGGAAGTCCAAGAGAGTTTCACCAAAAACTCTGACCACTATATTGTCCCTGATCAAGTTGTCTTTTAGCATTCTGTAATTGTAATTACTGCCAAATAGTAGAGATCATAATGAAGTAGTTAATGTCTTCCCTAGACATTAGCCTACTCCTGTTTACAAACAAAACGATCAAAAACACCGTTTAGGCTCCCGTAGGTCTCCTTATCTTGCCCACAATGCTACCATTGCATGCAACAATATACTGACTTAATCTTTTGATTTTTTTGCTATTTCAATGATACATAAATGACTTTCTCCAACTTTATCATTTTTGTTTTACTTATGTTACGCAATGTTTTCAAACGGTTTTGGAAGTGGCAAGGTTGAATCCACCTTGAACTGAATTTTCTTTCTGCGTACCTCCTTTGCTAGTCACTAGATGGTGTCTGTTTTCCAAGGTTTTCCCTGTGTATCTCTCAGGAGCTTGCCATGAGGTTTCACTTGCTGTCCTGACTGTGCTGCCCTCTGCTCCTTAGTGAGAACAGTGTCTGCCTAACTACTGTGCTTAGACTCCTCATGAATTTGAATACCTCCATCATATTTCCTGTTACCCTTTATTCACCAAAGAGAACACTTCCAACTTCATTAAGTATAATGGAAGTTTCTCATTTTTTAGACTGCTCTCATGAACTTTTATTGTACTTTTTTCTATTCCCTTCACACCCTTCCCAAGGTGTGGTACTCAGAACTGAATGCGAACTTAAGTTGAGGCTGAACCATTGTTTAGTGCAGGTTTAGCTTAATTTTATTTTGATTGAAACTTTAAATTATCTCACTGTATATAGAGGCATAAATGGCAGACACCAATTTTGTATCTTTTGTTTAAAAAGTGCTGTAATCTGTGTCTGTGTTTTAGATTAGATTAGACTTACAGTGTGGAAACAGGCCCTTCGGCCCAACAAGTCCACACCGACCCGCCGAAGCGCAACCCACCCATACCCCTACATTTACCCCTTACCTAACACTACGGGCAATTTAGCACAGCCAATTCACCTGACCCGCACATCTTTGGACTGTGGGAGGAAACCGGAGCACCCGGAGGAAACCCACGCAGACAGTGTTGTGTGCAACCTAATGTACAATCTAATGCTTGCTCTATATGCGATGGAATTAATCATTGACATGGCTTTTTATATTTTTAAAACTAAATTGGCAAACAAAATAGAGCTGCAACTTTATTCATTCAAGGGATGAAGGCATCGCTGCCTCGGCCAGCATTTATTGCCGATTCAAAATTGTCCAGAGGGCAGTTAAGAGTCAACCGCATTGCTTACAACCAGGCAAAACGTTTCTACTGATGCTAAAATTATGATAGAATTGCCAATTGCTGTTTTTGATAAATAATTTTTGAAGATATTTATCTTGTTTATTTTTCCATTTCAGTGTTTTTAAAGCACAGCTATGCCGCATTCAGATAATGTAAACCCTCCATGAACCAGCAGAGGGCTCCAATTATCTAGATTTGGCCTACCATTGTCTTCTGTCAAATGGAACAATAATCTTTATAATTGTATTCGAGAAGTGAAGCCAAATTGCTGAAAGAAGTATTTCGGATACCATTGTCAGCTACGAAATTTGAAGAACAATAATTTAGATGTTTCTATTTAATGCCCCAATTAAATGCTGCCATCCATGATGACAGGAAGAACTCTTTTCTTAATTTATCGACTCATGGTGTCTGGGCATCACTGGCTAGGCAACATCCTAGTGCCTATCCCGATTACTCTTGAGAAGGTGGAGGTGACCTTCATTCTAGAACCAATGCATTCGCTGTGTTGTTAGGAATGGATTTCCAGAACTTTGATCCAATGACAGTGAATGAACGGTGATACAATTTCAAGCCAGGGTGTATGGTGGTGTTTCCCATTCATTTGCTGCGCTGTGTCCTTCTAGGTGGCAGACGCCACAGGTTTGAAAGGTGCTGTTTAAGGAGTATTGGTGAATTGTTGTAATGCATCGTGTGGATGTTATACAGTGCTGCCATTATGCGTTGGTAGTGGAAGATGATTAGATTCTGTCTTAGGGATATGTCACTGACTGGCATTTGTGTGCATGAACTCTTATTAGTGAAATAGCCACGTGGTGATTTTTGCAACGGGAGTAGGATTCTTGACTGTGTAAAGCCACATACAAAGTCCAGATATCATCATGGTTAAAGTATAAGATCATAATTAAAATTACAAAGTTAATTTTTTTTAATCTAGGGTTCTTGGAGCGATGTTATCGGAAGATGGAATGTATTATTAATTACACTCATACTTAGTGGATTTAGCTACGGTCTACTTGGCATCTCTAGTAGCATCCCATTGCTAATACTGGCAAGGATTGCCACTGGTAAGCATGTAACCTGAATAGTCTTTTGAAAGGTTTGAAAATACTTTTGACTTGATAAGCTGTATGTGAGTCTCACTACCTTGTGGGTGAGGTGAAAAGTGTTTTTGAACTGCCTGTTTCTGGAAAGATTTTAATCTTTTTAATGTCATATTTGTGGTGCCTCGTGGTAAAGATGCGACTTGGTTTCAATTAGACATTGTACATCTGTTTTAAACATTGCTTGTGATTTTTCTGTTGATGTCAATTTTGTTCATCTGCAACCAGTGAGTTGAAGTTAGATAGTCTTGTTTACAAGGTGAAAATTTGGGATAAAAATTCTGAAGCTTAATTGCCAATGAATATTTTTGAAGTATAGTCACTGTTATAATTTAAGCTAATTTGCCCACAGCAAGCTATGATACCCGGAGCTATACACAGGACTCTATATGTGGTCTGACAAGTGATTTATATAGCTATAGCAAAACTTCCTCCTTTTTTTTCCCCTGGATATTTATAAAGGATAGGATTCCATTTGGTTTTATCATTGTTTTTGTACTTCTACATTTTAATGGTGTGTGTTCGTGGACCCTGACATATCTTTGCACTTCCATTGTTTTTACCATTTTATTAACATTTGGATTTCCTAATACTCTCAGAGAAAAAGGTGAGATACTTGCCAAGCCCCTGACTTGTGCTAAATGCAAATAATTGATTTGGTTTGCCCTGTTTTTTGATTTGTGGGACAAGACATAGCTGATGACTTTCCACTTTGTCAGATAGCTACCAGTATTGTTAGCTTTGTTGGAACAGCATGATGTCATATTGAGTCAATGGAATTGATTGAAAACAGGTAAAGTTGTCACAATGCCAGAGGAGAAAGATGACAAATAGATAATTATTTAACCTGAGGTTCACTACGCCACAGATGAGAGGTGAGATTTAGAAGTGGGACCTTTATTGGCAACCTCAGCTGGTGCAAAAATTGAACCTGTGCCATTGGCATCACTCTGCGTCACAAACAGCCATCCAGACAACTGAGCTAACCATTTCTAAACCAAAAGCAAGGTAATGCTTTTCAGTATTTGCTCTGTCAGATCATAAAATTCTCACAAAACAAGAAAGTCTCATTATCCGTCCAGGAGGAATCCCAGTCACCTGCTCTCTGACACTTTTAAAAATGTGACTCTAGGAAGGCTGACAAGTCAATCATTAAATCCCTTCATGCACACAGACCAAAGCCCATATGCCACTTGTTCAAAATCCAAACTCTGAAATAAATTAAATTAGTATATATAAATCACACCCCTTACATCACAATGCCCTCTTGATCTGGAATCTTGATCAGAAAACTGAGTTGATGATGATGTCTGACCTTATCAGAACCACTGTGTCTGTTAAACATGTAAAAGCTAATATGTAATAACCTAGATACAGTTATTTGTTGTCCTTCTTTCTTCAGCTTGAGGTATCTGTATTTAATTTTGCTTTGTGTTCAAAATGCATGAAAGAAGTAATGAAAGTGATTAATAATTACAAGAGTATTCACTGAGTCCTATGCATTATCGTGTGTGGTGTTATTTTGTTTGTGTTCCCAAGTCACACTCCACTCAGCACTGCTGCTGGATCTCAGGTAATGTGTTCGAGGCAAATCACAGCTGCTAGCGTTCCTAATTGAAATTAGCAAGTGCAATTCTGTCCGTGCATTAATATCTCCTTAATCTCTTTAATTGATTTATTTATTCTGTACTTTCAGGTATTTTTAAACATACTCAATCTATCCTGAAAGCTCTTCTGTCAGACCTGATTCCTGAACATGAACGCCCCAATGTGATGGGAAGGTTTAGTGCAGCTTCTAGTGTGGGCTTCATTCTGGGCCCTGTACTTAGTGGATATCTTGTTGAGCTGGATGGAGGCTTCTACACCACTTCCTTCATTTGCTGCTTCATTTTCTTTGTAAATGCAGGTGTGTCTCCTCTACAGAATATTGGTATGTTCATGAGTATGTGTAATTAAATATTATGAACACAGCTGATGGTAATACTGGACCACCCTGGTCCAGAGTGAAAACTGGCTTGACAAAGTTTTTTTTTTCTTTGTATTTAACATAAAGGTCAGTCACTGGACATATTCACAAGAGGCTTTCAATGTATTTTTTTTTACAAAAAGAACATCAAAGTTTGTTAAAACAAAAGAGTCAACCTATTTTACACTTGATGAGAACTATTAGAATAATCTAATTACAAATGTCAGAAAGAAGGATATATCCCTTTTCTCCTAATACCCTTAAAGACTTTCAAACCTCAATGAAGAGTAGCTCCTACCACCCCACTAAAGCTTCTTAGAGTCATAGAGATGTACAGCACTGAAACAGACCCTTCGTTCCAACCCATCCATGCCGACCAGATATCCCAACCCAATCTAGTCTCACCTGCCAGCACCTGGCACATATCCCTCCAAACCCTTCCTATTCATATACCCATCCAAATGCCTTTTAAATGTTTTAATTGTACCAACCTCCACCACATCCTCTGGCAGCTCATTCCATACACGTACCACCCTCTGCATGAAAAAGTTGCCCCTTCGGTCTCTTTTATAACTTTCCCCTCTCCCCCTCAACCTATGCCCTCCAGTTCTGGACTCCCCGATCCCAGGAAAAAGACTTTGCCTATTTATCCTATCCATGCCCCTCATAATTTTGTAAACCTCTATAAGGTCACCCCTCAGCCTCCAATGCTCCAGGGAAAACAGCCCTATTCTGTTCAGCCTCTCCCTGTAGCTCAAATCCTCCAACTTTGGCAACATCATTGTAAATCTTTTCTGAACCCTTTCAAGTTTCACAACATCTTTCCGATAGGAAGGGGAGACCAGAATTGCACACAATATTCCAACAGTGGCCTCACCAATGTCCTGTACAGCCGTAACATGACCTCCCAACTCCTGTACTCAATACTCTGACCAATAAAGGAAAGCATACCAAACGCCTTCTTCACTATCCTATCTATCTGCGACTCCACTTTCAAGGAGCTATGAACCTGGACTCCAAGGTCTCTTTGTTCAGCAACAGTCCCTAGGACCTTACCATTAAGTGTATAAGTCCTGCTAAGATTTGCTTTCCCAAAATGCAGCACCTGACGTTTATCTGAATTAAACTCCATCTGCCACATCTCAGCCCATTGGCCCATCTGGTCCAGATCCTGTTGTAATCTGAGGTATTCCTGCTTAGCTGTAATCTGTTTTCTATCATCCAATTCATTTAAATATGGTACATTTCCTATAATAATATCAATACAAGCAGGATATATTGGTGTCAGTTTTCTAGTAGCTGAACAATATCAGATTTGAAACGATAAATCCTCTTTTATTATAAGGCTCAGCTCTATTAATCCAGCTTCTACATTGACTTCGAACCAGTGTTTCACTCAACCTACTCAAAGTCAGGATCCAGAACATTCTCAAAGCAACTATTGACAGGCTGAAACCCCTCCCATAATAGCTTGCTTTGACTTCATCAATGTTTGACTCAGGGTAAGCTTGGAGCTGCCAAACCCTTGTTGACTGCTTGGTTTGAGCCTTCCACCTTCTCGCCTAATTGGTTATCAGACTTCATTCTTGGAATCTCAGAGTTGTTACCTGCCTTGATCTTGCCTTGACCTGACCTTCCCATAATGTTTACTCCTTGTTCACCAGCTTGTACTATGGTCCCTGTCACCGTGAGGTACTTAGGGAATAATATAGACATATACATTGTAGTTAAATACCATTATCAGAGATTGTATTGCATTGTGTGGTGTAGACTTTTTTTTAAATGATGTTTTATTATTGTAGGCGTTGTCTGGAGGTTACCGTACAAAGCATGGCTGTATACTCCAACGAAAGAACTGCACTTAACAACAGAAGTGAATTGTGAGACCAAGTATACTACTTCACAAAAGGAAAAAGTTAAAAATAGCACTACTGAACCAATGGTTACAACAACCAATGGAGTAACAAGACACAAAGCATCAAATTCTGTCTGGAATCAGTGTATGTTGGTGGGAGAAAATATAAAAAGATTAATTCATTCTAACCTGTGGGATGTTTTCCTGATAAGATTTCTTATGGCTCTAGCTAATCTTCTGTATTACAGCAATTTTTTTCTTGCTGTTGAAGAAAGATTTAACGTGCCACCCAGACTGATAGGATATCTCATCAGCTACGGTGGAATAATTGGAGCCCTATCAGGTTTGATAGCTGGCTCTGTCATCAGATTCTATCATCGCAAAATGATCTTATTGCTGTTACATTCAGGCATCCTCACATGCTGCATGATGGTGATGTACTCTGTTGCAGCTTCCATACAGGTAGTTGTACTGTGCTCAACCGTTTTAGGGTTTTCAACCACTATTGGCCGTGTGTGCATCACTGACATGGAACTGAGCCAAGGCAGGCAACAGGCTAGAGGGACGATGATAGGAGCTGGACAATCAGTAACTGCTATTGCACGAATACTTGCCCCATTGTTTTCTGGGATTGTTCAGGAATTCAGTGTGTGCGGTCCACCAAGACTTGGTGCTGCCTTAGCTTTAATGGCCATCCTCCTTATGGCATCGATACATTCAAAACTCAATAAACCCACAGAGGCTAAAGTGAAGTTACATTAAGGGATTGAAGAACATATCATGAAGTAATGTGATCTTTTTGAAAAAAACTGTCAAAAAGATGTAATATTTTGTTTACTTTATAAAATTGGATGATGTTTTTTATTCCTTGTTTTCCTTGGTATAAAACATTTACTTTTTGGTGCATTCTACTTCCATTGATGCTGGTGTCTCTGCTACCTCTCGGGCAAGAGATTTGATAGTGGACGTCAGCAAGCAGTGTTACCATGATGGTGAGAACGGATTATCGCAATTAAAAACAAAGTGCTGGAGAAACTCAACAGGTCTGGCAGCATCTGTGGACAGAAAAACAGAGTCTCAAGTCCAACCTGACTCTTCTTCAACCTGACCTAATCTTGGCCACAAATTCTCCACCACTCTCCTTCCTATTGCCAAGTCCCACTTTAATTTGATCAGGAGTGGGGATGCTTGCTGATTTTACCCTCTGAAAACTGCAAGTTCTGAAGCTTGTTTTAGTGTCTAAACTATTGGCTTAACCCATCAGAAAACTCAACAGAGAGCTGGGAATCAAACCATTAATGTCATGGTCTTAATAGCTAAGTTGCACACCGCGTAAGTTTTCTGAGTCACTCAGGGGAGGGGAGATTCCCCCAGACACAGTGCAAAGACAGACATGTAATGCGAGGTATGGGGGTGCGCTATGCAAAAAGCCTGTTTCGGTACTCCAGCACTTTGTCCCAGGTGTTTTGAAAAAAAAGATTAAAGCAAAAAACCCTCCAGCCCACAATCCTTCACTTTACAAGCCCTGTCCATGCTAAATTATGCCACCACCTTGGTTCCACTTACTCCTGTCGCCCTTTCTCGTTCCTATGTCAACCTATTGCCAAACACCCCCCTGGTGTTACACTGCTTGCCAATTCACCCAGTGTTAACTATGGGCAGGTAGTGAAAATAAATAATATTCTTGAGCATCCATTGAGCTTTAAAAAAACTTCTCAATTTCAATAATAACTTTTACTACATTTAACTCCCTTTAACCCTTATGAAAATAAGCATTTGTGTTTTATAAAATCTCAGATCATAATCTTTGTAAGCTCATAGAACTGTCAAACTGTGAACCAGCTGGCATACCATTGTGATAATGATTGGTTTTGAAATCAGTCATACAGCACTAATCTAATGAAGATCGTCTGGTTTATGTCAACGGATAGCGTTTGCTATTTCACTTCACTTCAGACAGATTTTTCAAATATTTAAGGGGAAAATTTAAATCTCTTGACAACTTCCTTGAGAACACCCTTCACAGCACCAATTAGCTTGACAATTCCAGTGTGTTTATCTATTAATTATCCAAAGGATATTTACCCTCTCCTAAAGGACACTTGACTTCTTCTCCCAGAGGTGTCTGGGGACCATATTCAAAAGGATATTTTGTCTGCGTAGGTTTCCTTCGGGTGCTCCAGTTACCTCCCACAATCTAAAGATGTGCAGGTTAGGTGAATTGGCCATGCTAAATTGCCCATAGTGTTCAGGGATGTGTAGGTTAGATGCATTAGTCAGAGGTAAATATGGAGTAATAGGGTAGGGAAATGGGTCGGTGTGGACTTGTTGGGCCAAATGGCCTGTTTCCACACTTTAGGGATTCTATGATTGTCTGATTCTGGTTACCTAATAACCAAGCCAGCAGTGTGTGCTTTATATCACTTTTATTCGACAGTGGATGCATGTGGATGACTGATAAAGACATTCAAAGAGCTTCTGATAATCACCCACTGTCCACTAAACTATATCTCAGCAAGGGGCATTGCCTTTAAAAGACAGAAATTTGCACAATGAATATTTATTACCTTCTGATATATTTGAATTTTATGTATTGTCTGTACTTACTGTATTTATAAAATGGCAACGACTGTGTTAGTTTTATTTTGTAAAGTAAGTATGAGAAATCTATTTATTGTGTCAACACCATCTTTCCGAACTGAAGAATAAATCCTCATCTATATGTTGTCACATCCCAAAGCACTTGTTACTCATTGGGTTAGACCTTTTGCGAAGAGTAATCACTATTGCATAAATAAGGTGGCTCTTCTGGCAGCATATTCCAAAGTATCATCCATTTTGCAAATCTTGCTCTATATCTCTTAATTTTCACTGTCTGTCCACACTATCTCTTCAACCACAAGACATCTCATTTAACTGTTTACCATACCAATTCTGGCCTTGCTGTTATATAATTCCTCAGCCCTGCTAACATTGGGCCTAAGGTATTACTACTCACCCAGCCAGCCATCCACCCTCTCACCCTACACTTCCTGAGATCTGAACTTCTGCTTGCTCACACCTAAACTGCTCATTTCAACGAGCTTTTACCACTCACTCTCCACTGCCCTTCACACCTCCTTTTAGTGTTTTTTTTCGACTGTTAATCCATCTCTGACAAACCATAACTGAGAAGATTTATTTTCAACAGTTCATCAGAATTTTGTTTCTTTGTCCTGTCATGACCAGAAACCTTCTCCCCATTGGTCTCACACCTTATTACTTACCTCACCCTAGCCCATCCTTCTACCTCGGTTTAGATCAGAGTGGTGCTGGAAAATGAACAGCAGGTCAGGCAGTATCCAAGGAGCAGGAAATTCGACATTTTGGGCAAAAGCCCTTCATCAGGAATAGAGGCAGGAAGCCTCCAGGGTGGAGAGATAAATGGGGTGGGGGGTGGGGGGGGGTAATGCTAGGGAGAGGGTAGCAAAGAGTACAATAGGTGAATGGGGGTGGGAATGGAGGTGATAGGTCAGAGGGGAAGGTGGAGCGGATAGGTGGAAGGGCGATTGGCAGGTTGGACAGGTCATGAGGACAGTGCTGAGCTGGAAGGTTGGAACTGAGGTAAGGTGGGGGGAGGGGAAATGAGGAAGCTGGTGAAACCTTCTACCTCGAGCAACCCTTTCTTTCCTGCAGTATTATAGAGTCATAGCATCACAAAGCACGGGAACAAACCCTTCTGCCCATCCAATCCATGCCAAACATACTCCCAAACTAAACTAATCCAACCTGCCTGCTCCTAACCCATGTCCCTCCAAATCTTTCCTATTCATGTGCATAGCCAAACGTCTTTGTACCCACATCCACCACTTCCTCAGGAAGTTCATTTCACACACAAAACATCCTTTGTGTAAAATATTTGTCCCTCATGTCATTTTTAAATCTCTCTCCTCTCCTCCTTAAAATTGTGCTTCTTCGTCTTGAAACCCACCATCCTAAGGAAAAGACAACTCCCATTCACTGTCTACGCCCCTCAATATTTTATAAACTTATATAAAATCTTCTCTCAACCTCCTACACTCCAGTGAAAGAAGTCTGAGCCTATCTAGCCTTTCTTTATAACTCAAACCTTCCATACCCAGCAACATCCTCCCCTGAACCCTCTCAAGTTTAACAATATCCTTCTTATAACTGGGTGACCAGAACTGGATGAGGTACTCCAGAACAGGCCTCACAAATGTCCTGTACAACCTCACCATGACTTCCTCACTCCTATGCTCAAAGGACTGAGCAATAAAGGCAAGCATGCCTTCTTAACCACCCTGTATATTTGTGACGCAAACTTCATATGTACCTGAACTCCTAGGTCCCTTTGTTCTACAACAATACTCAAGGCCCTACCATTAAATGTATAAATGTACATTGTTTCTACATTCCTTACACTGGGGGAGGGCTGTTGCTGGTTAGCTCAGTTGATATGACAGGAATCACGTGGCTCAAATTAATATCAGCAACATGGTTCAATCCCTGTTCTGGCTGAGGTAGATTCAGGACCGTTCTTCCTCACCCTATCTAATGGAAACCATAGTATTTTGCTATGGTTGCGAAAAGCATTATATAAATCCCAAGGCATTTATTTTGTATTTTAAGATATCTATCACATCTTTAATGGATGAAAAACATTGTTTCCTTTAATTATAAAGTATCATGTTTGTTTTTGATTTAGTTTCTTTTTGAAGAGTTAAGAAATTTTCAAAATAGCCACTTTGTTACATAACCAAAGGTTACACTGGAAATTTTCCACAATTTTCATTGCATTCCCTAAAGCAGAAAAATAGACCTATTCAAATATTAGCATTCTGAGGATATTCAGAGCCAACAAGGTGATAAATGAAGTATAAAGTGG
The DNA here is from genome assembly GCF_020745735.1 of Hemiscyllium ocellatum. Lineage (NCBI taxonomy): Eukaryota > Metazoa > Chordata > Chondrichthyes > Orectolobiformes > Hemiscylliidae > Hemiscyllium > Hemiscyllium ocellatum. The sequence continues at coordinate 69,813,664 of NC_083406.1, read as the reverse complement.
ATCAGTTGAGATCATTCAATTTGTTAATAAGAGTAGATTTTTTTTTAAAAAGGTGTCAACTGTTGATGTTAAGAGAAACTTGGGTGTACTTGCACCAGGAAAATAATGTTAACATACAGGGGGCAGCAAGCAATTGGGTAAGTAAATGGCGTTTTAGCAAAGGGATCCAAGTACAAAAGTGAGAAAGTCTTGTTACAATTGGTGCACAGCTTTGGTGACAACTGAAGAAGTACTGTGTGCAGCTTAGGTCTCTGTACTTATAAAGCATATAATTCCTTTGGAAATGGGAGAGTAAAGGTTCATTGATTGATTTCTGATGTGAAATGATTGCCCTTTAATGATAGACAAGATAAATTGGGCTGTGGACTTCGAAGTTTTGAGAGATGATCTCAGTGAAACATGCAAGCTTCTGAAATGTTTGGAAGCCAGTTGTTTTCACTTACCTGGTAATTTTGAACATAGTTGAGAGTGTGGTGCTGGAAAAGCACAGCAGGTCAGGCAGCATCTGAGGAGTAGGGGAATCGACATTTCGGGCATAAGCCCTTCATCAGGAATGAGGCTTGTGGCCTCCCCTTAGCCCCTGGCCCACAAGCCTCCATTCCTGATGAAGGGCTTATGCCCGAAACTTCGATTCTCCTGCTCCTAGGATGCTGCCTGACTTGCTGTGCTTTTCCAGCACCATACTCACGGGTCTATCTCCAACATCTGCAGTCCTCACTTTCTCCTGATCTTGAATATAGTCATGGACTAAGAAGAGTTCATTTCTTTAGGATTGGGATGAGAAGAAATGTGAATTTTTGGAATTGTCTACCATAGAAGATTGCAGATGCTCCAATTGTTGAGTATATTCAAGGTAGAATAGAAAGCTTTGTGGTGTCTCAGAAATCAAGACGTATTGATAGTGCAAGGGAAACTGAACTTGAAGCAAATGATCAGCCCTGATCTTACTGAATGAAAGTAAAGGCTACAGCGGCCAGAAGATTTACTCCTGCTCCTATTGTTATGTCCTTACTTAAACTTCCAATCACTGAATCTTTATAGAATTGTACTGCCCTGGGGGAAAAAGCAAATTGGCACTAAATTTAATTTTATTTTTACAAAATTTGCCCAAACTATTTGTATATCTCATCCTTTTAAGGGGTAAAGTTGCCATAGTCTACCAGACCAGAGGCTGCTCTCTTGTTAAAGAGAGACAACTGGTCGTGATCTAACGTAAGCATCACCACACTCGGGTAAGAGGAGAGTTGAAATCAAGAGTCCTTCGTGGTAACCTCAGCCAGTGCAGGAATTGAACCCGTGCTATTGGCATCACTCACCAGCCATTCAGCCACCTGAGCTAACTGGGTAATGTTGCTCAATTCCTGTCAGAACATTATACAGTAGTGTTTACAAAAGGAATGTGAAAGTACTGGTTATTTGAATTTGGCTTGGCAGTTGTTTACATATTATCGAGTAATTTTTTTTGTAAAACTTGGTTTTCAATTTTATCTTTAAGTATCTTGTAAGTTATTGATATGTGCATTGAGGTTAATAAAACTTCTATCTGAATTAACTAATTTTTTGGGATGCAGTTGAAAGTCTCAGTGGTTTACTGCCTAAGGTTTGATGAATTGCTGCATTATATATCGTTAGTACATAGTGTGGCAGGACAAGAAGAAATCAAATTGGTTCATTAGAGCATTAATCAATCTGTTCACATTATTGTGAATTGTGTCAAGTTCTCTGAGATATGTTGTGGCTGAAACCAGCCAGGTAGTTTATGGGAGGTCCATCACCTCAATGAAGTTGAGCCATGCAAATACTACAAGGGTGAGAGGTCAGGAGAGGAGGTCCAGAAAATGTCACCACTTCCTTACGGTGGTGGCTTATCATTCTCTATATGATATTGTTACAACTAGTCCAGTTAAGCTTCTAGTTGATAGTGAAAGTAGGATATTAATGATGGGTATCCGTGATGGTGTAACATCTGGAAGTGGTTGGACATTGTTTTAAGAGATATGATTACTGGCACTCTTGACAGACATTTGTAGCTAACATTTGTGCCTCATAAGTCAGGGTATTGACTCAGCCACGGTATTTCCAAAGGAGTTAAAGAGTCAAATATTGTATAGTTGTGGTGAATATTCCCAATGAGGATATGGCATGGGAAAAGATGCTAAAAATAAAACAGCTGGAAATAGATACCTCAAGGGTGCAATTATAAGGAATCTGGTGATACAATGGTCAGTCTATGATAATTGTAGCTACATCCCCCTGTACAAAACCAGATTTCATTCACTGCAGAATTTTCTTATTGCTTTACTTGTTAGGGCTGTTTACAATCAACTTCTGCCTTATATTGAAACTATTTAATCTGGCTACCCCTCTCCAGTACCACACTTCTATCGTGACTAACCCTTTCCTTGTCCACTTTTGATTGCTCCTCTCTATCCACCTGGTGTCCATTTCTGGACCAAGGTTGCGATGAGGTCAGATGCCAGATGCTTGTAATTAAATTTTAAATAGGCATGAGGCAGCCTGGTATTAATAAGTAACTGTTACTTGCACTATTGATTATACCTTTGATTCCATTGCTAACTTAAGCAGGCTAATGGCATGGTAATTGGCTGCATTAAATTTGACCTGACACACATGCAATTTTCCATGTCATTCCATAACCGTCAGTATCATACTAGTGAGTTTAGATGTGCAGGTTTTCAGCATTACGGCTATGCCATTGCCCTAGGGAGCTCTTGCGGCACAGTAGTACATAGAAACGTAAGAACGAGGTACAGGAGTAGGCTATCTAACCCTTTGTGCCTGTTCCACCGTTCTGTAAGATCATGGCTGATCTTTTGTTGTCTCAACTCCACTTACCTGCCCTTTCACCATAACCCTTAATTTCCTTACTGTTCAAAAAATTATCGACCTTAGCTTTAAGTACATTCAATAAGAAAGCCTCAACCACTTCATTGGGCAAGGAATTCCACAGATTCACAACCCTCTGGGTGAAGAAGTTCCTTCTTAATTCAGTCCTAAATCTGTTCCCCCTAATTTTGAGGCTTTGCCCTCTTGTCCTAGTTTCACCCACCAGTGGAAACATCCTCTGTACTTTTATCTATTCCCTTCATAATTTTATATATTTTATTAGATTCCCCCCTCATTCTTCTAACGTCCAATGAATATAATCTCAGTCGACTCAGTCTCTCCTCTTAAGCCAACACCCCTCAACTCCAGAATCAACCTAGTGAACCTCCTCTGCACCCCCTTTAGTACCCGTACATCCTTTCTCAAATAAGGAGAGCAAATTGCACCCAGTACTCCAGGTGTGGCCTCACCAGCACGCTATACAGCTGCACCATAACCTTCCTGCTTTGAAACTCAATCCCTTTAGCAATGAAGGACAAAGTTCCATTTGCCTTCCTAATTACCTGTTACACCTGCAGACCAACCTTATGTGATTCAAATGCAAGGATACCCAGGTCCCTCTGCACAGCAACATCCTGTAATGTTTTACCATTCAAATGATAGACCTTTTTACTGTTAGTCCTACCAAAATGGATGATTTCACATTCATTAACATTGTACTCTATCTTCCAACCGTTGCCCACTCACTTGAAGTATCTGTGTCCCTCTGCAAAGTTTCACAGTCCTCTGCACACTTTGCTCTATCACTTATGTTAGTGTTATCTGCAAACATAGATGCACTACACATGGTGCCCATCTCCAAATCATTTATGTAAATTGTGAATAATTGCAGTTCCAACTGATCCCTGAGGCACACCACTAGTCACTGATCACTAACCAAAAAAGCACTCATTTATCCCCACTCTTTGCTTCCTGTTATCCATGCTAACATATTACCTGTAACACCATGCATCTTTATCTTATGCAGCAGCCTTTTGTGTGGTACCTTGTCGAATGTCTTTTGGAAATCTAGATACACATCTACTGGGTCCCTGTTGTCCACCGTGCTCCTAATGTCTTCTTTGAATTCCAGTTATTAGTCAAACATCACCTGCCTTTCATGAACCCATACTGCAGCTGCCTAATGGGACAATTTATATCTAGATGTCTTGCTATTTCTTTCAATGCCTCCACTCTGAGCCATTTGGCCTGGGATCAAGTACCCCCGCTTCAGAGATGTGTAATAATATTTCTGAATAGGTTGATTAGAAAAGAGATCCAGGCCTGTCCTCTGTTGAACAGACGCAGGTACTTTTCATCCTGTCCTGATGTAGAGATTGTAGGAGCAGTTAGCAACAGTTAAGGTACTGCCAGACCTGCTGGGTTTCATTAGCAATTTTGTTTGTTGGAGATCACCAGTATGTGTAATTTTGTTTAACATGCTACTTTTGGCTGAAGAAACTCACCACTTTTACACTGAGTCTTTTACACTCACATAGGGTTTTACCATATTTAAGGAAGGGGATATTCATGAAGAATGCTTCCATTAAGTGTCTGATTGTGCACAACCATTTTGAACTGCATGTCATTGGATTTACAAAAGCACCAGTTTTGTGGCTCGTGTCATTTCTTCTCTATTTCAATCTGAATTTCAAAGGGGATAAGGGTGCAGTGGTTTTGTCCCTACCCCAGGGCTAGAAGGCCCAGGTTAAGTCTGAGTTGCTGCAGGGGCATGGTAAGGTGCCCAAAAAAGTTGATGGTTGAATTATTTCCAGAAAAGTATTTTTCATCAAATAGTTATTAAAAAGGGATTAAAAATTGCATTTCCTGCTTGTTAGTGAGTTAGGTTGCTGAGTGGATGGTCACTACTCAACAGAAATTGCTGGATCTTTCTAGGCTTTCATTTACTAAACTAATAAAATTAACGGTTCTCCCAAGAGCAATTGCCTCAAAGTCACAAAGCTTACCAGCTGCATAGGTGTATAGATTCTATGAAAGGGCTTGTGACACAGTGGTAGTATTCCTAGCTCTGAACCAGAAGGCTTGGGTTCATGTCTCACCTGCTCCAGAGGGGTCATGACACATCTGTGCAGGTTGATTTAATGTTATCTACATTCCTGGTTAAATAGTACAGGCTGGAAAACAAAAAAAAGTTTCAGAATTACTCTGAGAAGTTCCAGTGCTGAAAAACTAGTTAAAGGAGGAAACTGCTTTAAAATGAATTTATTTTTATGAAATACATTCACGTTGATATTGCAAAGTCAGATAACTAATAATTAAAATGTAGTTTGCAGCTTTAATTTACTCTGGTAATTAATAACAATTGTATTCACAGAACTGACAATTCAAACTTTGTTTTTTTTGTTTTAGATAATTACATATCAAATATGACAGCCAAGACTAGCAATCAACCTGCAACATGAAACAAATACTCCTATAAATAGGAAATATTAGCAAACTGCTTTTGTCTCTTAAAGCTTAATTTCAACATCAATTGTTTTATTCAGTTCTGGGATCTGGGCATCGCAGTTTGGGCCAGCAGTTCTTGCCTTTCCTAGCTGCCTCAGGTGATGGTGGTGAGCTGTCTCCTTGAACCACGACAGTCCATGAGTTGCAGCTGGACCCACAATAACATTGGAGGAATTCCAGAATTCACTAGCCCCCAGATGCTACTGAGCCGGCTTTGCAGTGTTCAGGTTTTGGCTGTGTCAGTTCAGTGCCTAAGATAATAAACAGATGCTCACTCCCTTTTGCCTTTCTAGCAGTTGATGTAACTGAAAGGCTTGCTAGGCCATTTCAGCGGGCAGTTAAGAGTCATCCATATTGTCATGGATATGGAGTCACATATTGGCCAGAGCATGTAAGTTCAGCAGTTTTCTTCCGTAAAGGTTAGTGAACCAGATATGTCCTTCTGACAATCAACAGGAGTCTTAGTTCCAGATTTAGGACCAGAATGGGTGTTACCTGGGTCTATGGATTTATAATCAAGCAATAATACCAGAAACTAACCACCTTCCCACACAAGGCCAAATCTTGTTGATGGTAAAAAGCATTTCAAACCTGGTAGGACATACTCAGAAAGAAGTTTGAGCTACAGACTTCATACAATATGAGCAATATTTGGACAGTTGCAGATTGTATTACATAATCCCAGAAGGTTCAGCCTGACAGTGAATGGCCATTGGAGGTTCCATGAGTAAAAACTGAAATCCCTGGTGGGTAACAGAAAACTTCTCAAAAACAAAATGTGCATTTCCAATGTTGTAAAGCTAGAATTAAGCAAAATAAGTGGAGCTCAAATTACTTTGAGTTGATATAGCAGGTGGACCTCACCTACAGCGACAGTTGGAAAACAAAGCAAAACAATCGGAGGTCACAGACTGCAAATGTCATAAGGCCAGAATTATAGTGACAATGGGGTGGTTTGAAAGCCTGAGCAAACTAGATCTAACAGCTAGAGGAAGTTGGGAGACTAATTAGGTTGTAAAAGAAAAGTAAATGTTTTCTTAAACATAGGCAATCTATTACAAAGAAACATTTACTTAAACTGTAGACAGTGGGACTCATCCAGGAAAATACTGTAAATACACAACCTGTCAGTCTCTTTGTTCCCTGCTTCCATTTAATCAAAGTGGTGCACAATAAAGGAATTGTATATCGGGCCTGTAAATTGATGGGACAAAATCATGTGCATATCCACTCGGGATTTCAACTTCACACATGGAAACTTCAATAGCCATTTGCTGTCAGATTGTCTGAGATCATCTACACCTAATACAATTTATAACTGTCCAAATGTTGCTCAGATCGTATTAAGTCTGTAGCTCATACTTGCTTCTGCATGTGTCCTACCAGTTTTGAAATGCTTTTTACCAACAACTAGATTTGGCCTTGTGGAGTCTTGCAATGATCTTGAAAATTCATCTCTTTCAGTTGCTGTCAGTCTGCATGAGCAACTGCCACTGTTAGTTGTACGATGAAATGACGTCCACTGCTAACACTATGATGCACGATGGATTCTCAATAGCCTTCATCTAGTTGGAAATTCCATCTTGTAGATTTTGTGATTTTATATACATCAGAACTTTAATAACTGTGTGTGGATTGAAAGAATAAACTGCTACACAAAAAGGGATCAGCAATAGCTCCTGTCTGGAATAAGCTATTACGTAGGGGATTGAAAACAATTAGCCATGCCTGGGAAGCAAAGGAGGTGGTAAGGATACATAAACAAAACTATTTGACACCTTGTTGATGATTTATGTCACTAGGACAAGTGACTGCCCTGTAGAAGAATTTAAGAAGTTAATTCAAAATAAGTTGGGTCTTCAAACAGACAGTTAAGGGTAAATGTAACAAGGAACAGAAGAGTTACTTCTGATAAGGAAGCAAGCTGCAGACTCAGTGGCCAGAAATGTAATCAATATTTTGGATGAAAGAATCTAAATCACCAATAACTATGGACCTGAAGGACAAAAAAAACTAAGAATTCAACATCAGAAATTTCATCAGCAGAACTTCGAAAAACACTTCTCAAGGATCAAAGCCTGGACAAAGACGGATAGACACTGTTGGTTGGAATTGTAGCTAAATTCCACCTTTAATCAGGTAATAGATGAATTAAGTTGTGCTGCTTAACTTGCTTACTTGAGGGATCTTACTTTGGATGCTTCACACAATAAATTTTAAATAAATGTTTCAGTATTTGATCGAGAGATTTCTTAATAATTAACCGAATTAAAAAGGAAGCTTATGGTGATTTACTCTCAATGATTTGATGCCACCATCCTCTTCCTGGCTGATGCACAGCATCTGGCTGATCTCGCACAGTGGAGGAAAGCAACTTGGTAGACTGAGAACAGCCTGTTACCTTCAGCAAGATAACGGTTGGTCAGAATGACATTACGTACAAGTTACATTTGGCTTGGTAGTTTTTGTAACAAAGTCTGTGAGGGAGACCTCAGTGTTAGCTGTTACTTCTTGAAGATCCAAAGATCTTCTCTCACCAAGTCCAAATGATACAGTTTGGATGCAACTTGATTTAAGGGATTAATGCTGTGGTGTGCATTCAGAGCCTAGCACACTTCTTTGCAATGGGATTGTAAAGTACTGAATAGGATGCTGGAAGGAATTTAAATTGAGGAACGCATCCTAGTTGAGCAAAGTTGAGATACACAAAGTATGTGAGAAGACAATGGTCATAATATTGCTGGAGGATTCCAGATGGATAATTAATTAGTGTGTTTGTATTAAAAAGAGACCAAATTATCCTTCATTTCCTCAAACCAACAACTTCATAGTCAACATTGATTCAACCAGAAGTACTTCTCTCCAAATCAAAGACCATGGATTTATATCCCACTTAAAAACCCATGTACCAAAAATCCAGGCTACCTCTTCAGTGCAGCACAGAGATTGGTGCACTGCTGGAGATGGTGTCTTCTTGTTGAAACATTGATTTATAGCCCTGCTTTCTCACAGATGTTAAAAATGTGCCAAAACCTTTGTCCCTCTAAGTAGTTGCTGTCACAATATCCTGTCTGATATTTGTTATTCAATTAGCATGAATAAAAATAGCATAGTCATCATCACTTTGCTCATTATAGGACCTTGCTTTGGGCAAAATGGCTGCAGTATTTCCGACATAGCTATAGTAACTAGTTTAAAAATACCTTGTTGGCTGTAAAGCACTTTTGAATGCCCAGAGATCATAAGCAATGCTATATAAATTCAAATCTTTATTTCTTTATTTGTGAAAAAGCAACATTTCATTTGAAAATTAAAATCATTAACAAGGACCAGTTCGACAAAGTAAAACTCACCAAATGGGTGAAGACATGCCCAGACCACATTTTTATTGGTGCTTGCAAAGCATCCTACGCTATTTGAATAATTAGTAGTGTCAACAAGTACACAAAGACTGAGGCGGTCTTGACAAAATAAAAAAAAGTAATTTGGATTAATTTAGGAGCAAACGTCCATGGCCACTTAATTCTGAAAGACTCCATGAATTTCTTTTAATTAATGTTAAATTACTTAATGCAAATAACTGATTTGATTTCTGGAGGTCTGGGTGAACAGGATGTACATATGTCACCTTTCTGTGAAATCACTTTGGTTTTCTTATCAAAGGATCATTAACTTCAGTGTCTTCCTCACATGTACTTTCAGCTCTCCAGTTATCTGGTGAAAATTCCACAAATCTTTGCCTACTTCTTCTGTGTTCATTATAAGGAAGGTCCAGATTATCAGATGTTGTCCTTGGCTTGAGTGCAGGTCTTCTTCTACTATCATTTCCGCTGCCTACTCCGCCATCATCATAACCAAAAGAATTAGGCTTTTGACTTCTATCATTCTCCCTGTGGACTTCATTCTTCCACTCCATTCTACATGCCTCTTGATGACGAGGTGATGGTCTCAATTTGGATTGCGAAAGGTTATCCAACTGCAAGGAATCAGTTTCTAAATTGCTGTCTTCTCCCACTGAAGATAAAAAAAAAGATATTTTCTCAATCATTTAAAAACTGATTTTAAAAATTATGTTATTAGAATAGAGTGAATTTAGACTGAAGTATTCTTTATTTAAAAAATTGTATTTGGAGAGTGCATTTAAGAAACTACAATGAATCATATAATAGTCTGGATTTTGCATAATAAATAATTGGCCTATCCAATATTTACTGTTTAAACATAGATTTTTTTCAAATTGTGTATTTATGATTGTGCACTGAAATGGGTAGAGGATTGTTATATAAACCAAGGATTGTGTATAAGATTGCTGCACTTTTAAAAAGCAAGTTCCATGACACTAATCGTAAGGTGCAGGTTTTTGACCTGATACTTGTTCAAGTAATGGGAAGAGGTTACAACAGTCAAGATGGATCAGGGCATGTATGCGAAGGGAGATTTGGATTGGCAAGATTAGTGTGGGGAATGGTGACCGGGTGTCAATGATCAAGGCCTTCTGCCTGCCAGCAGCTAAGATTGGCTCTCAGGTAACTGAGCAGCTTGCGGTTGTGAACATTTGGTCAGAAAGCACTGAACCACCAAAAAAGAACAAGCTGTTCTTTCTTCTACAGGAAAATAGCCATAACAAGCCTGAGGAAATTTATTTCCAATCAGGTGCTGCGATCAGTGGCTTTTAATGAATAAGCCAGAGACTGTGAACAATTCCTCCTGCAAGCAACTGAAGGAAGATTAAGGAAAGCAAATCCTGATAAGAAACCAGAATCACAGCAGACAGGGACCACCAAACCACCTTTGAAGGGGAAAATCCAAAATTCAATTGAGAGAAGCAAGACAGAGCAGCCACAAGGGCTCTCATGATTTTTATAAGTCACCAGTTGAGTGCGTGCATGTGTAAAGGTATGTGGCCTAACCTCATCAGTATCATGTGATAGCTGAGCACAATAGTAGGTGCTCGGATTGGTAAAAGTTTGCAGTAACTTGACAGAGTTCTGATCATGCCCTTGATGCTTGTGCACACTCAGGTACTGAGTTGATTGTTTTAACAGTATTAACTATTTAGGTGCTATTTGACCGTCTATGTAACAGTTTTTGTATGAAAGTCTCTGAATTCTATTGTTGCTTGTGCATAACCTTCACAGAGACGCTTGCTCTCTTGTGTACTTGATAACTTCAGGCAATTTCTCTTTCTTTGTTTTGCATTATTAATTCCCCTGACTCACTCAAAGGAGCTTTAGTAGTTTCTGTTACTCTTTTTTAATTCAAATAAATGTAGAAATTCTTACCATTTTTATATCATGAGCTAATTTGCTCACATACTCTTTTTTTCTGCTTCTTTACTGTCATTTTAGTTATTCTTGGCTGGTTCTTCAAATTTGCCGAATCTTCTCACCTACCATTAATCTTTGCAGATTTTTACAGTATTTCTTTCAATTTAATACTGTCCTTAATTATTGAGCTACAGATGGTGCAACCTTCTCACTGGGATAAATCTTTACTGAGATTTATTCAGTGTGCCCTCAGATGTCTGCCACAGGAACTAGACTGACCTACCTTTTAAGCTAGCTTTCCATTTCACCTTATTTAGCTCAGCCTTCATAGCATCATAGTTAATTTTACTTAGTTTTCAAACACTAGTCATGCACTCACACTTGTTTTCAGAGTGAACATCAGTTCAATCATATTGTGATCACCTTCACTTAGAGGCTCTTCTGCCAGGAACTTCTTGAAGAATCCTACTCACTGCACATTACAAGGTCCAGAACTAACTACTCCTCAGTTGACTCTAGAATGTGCTGCTCTAAGAAATTGTCCCAGAATGCTACAAATTAATTTTCCAGGCGGTCTCTGCCAATTCAATTCTCTCAATCATCATGTAGATTAAAGTCACCCATTATTATTACTACAATATATTTCTAACATGCTCAATTTGCTTTTAACTGCATTTTATAGTATAAATACTGTTAAGGGGCCTGTAAATAACTTCTACAAGTGACCTTTGCTTTTTCTCATCTGTACCCAAATGATTGTATATCATGATTTTTCAAGTGAAGGTAAGATCTCAGTACTGAATCAATGCCACCCTTAATCGACCACCTCACCATCTTTTTCTCGCTCCCTGGCAAATATTGCCTTTGGTCATTGACAATTGGTCAACACTCTACAGACCAATCAGCTACTTGTTACTAATTGAATCTCCCTGGCTCCAGGTTGACTGCAGTGGCTTCTCCCACAACTTGAATGAGTAACTGTGTAAACAGAACCTTGTAACAATTACTATTAATTCAACCTTCAGCACCCAGCTTTTGGTCAATATCCACCCATGAGGTTGTCCATCAGGTCATACAAATGTATCTCAATCGGTGTTAACAAGGCATCCCTTTTGGTACAAATGCTGCAAGAAAAAGACTCATTCATTCTCAAGACCTCAAAACTGACAGAGTCTTCATTTTGCTCAGCATTATTTTTCCCTTTCACATCTCATCTGTGAATCAAGTTTGGTATTGATTATAAAACTCTTTCATTCATTTCAAAACCTCATTTCCCGATTTTAAATTCTTTCATGGGAATGTGAATGTCACTGCCAAGTCCAAAATTCTTATCCAACCTTAATTGCCCTTGAGAAAGTGTAAATTTATCAAAAGAATTTCTGACCTTTTAACATATTGTTTTTCTGAGGTAAGGGGCAGATGATGGAAACCAAAGTGGTACCATATCATAAACTGCTTGTCCCTTTGCTTGACTAAAATTCTAGTTTTTTTCAAAGACTGCCACATAGTATGTTCATCCACAGAAAAATGACTTTATTAAATTTAGACATCAGTCCTGTGAGTGCAGAAAACCTTGGACATTAGCATATACCTGATGGCAAATACTGCTTGTAGGTATGGATGCTTGAAGAAAAATAGGGTTTTTTCTCCAATTGTAATTAGTTATCCTTTAACTTCCAGTGACAACAAACTCTACTTCTCTACCATCTCTACGCTGTCACTGCAGATGCTGGTTTCTCTATTACAAAGTATCACAACGCTGAAAATAGCTTATTGTAATGCAGCAAATATTACCTGTGAAAGCAACGTTTCTTTTTCTGGGCCGAGTAGTAGTCCTGGCATTTTGAGGCTGTGAAAATGGACTATTCTTTACAGCACCCGACTGTGGGCAAAGAAAGGAACATGTGAATGTCCACAACCAGGCAGCCTCACAGCACAAGTTCATACTTGCCAAACAATTTGATTTTGTAAAAGAAAAGAAACAAACTCTGGTGTTACTTCAAAAAATAATCAGCATTCACTGTATGGTTTGATTTGGTTTATTCATTGTCATATGTATCTTGTTAGAAAATAGAGTGAAGGGTTGTATAGTGTCGCCACTCTCCAGCACCTTCTCAAAATACAGAAAAATAAGCCAAAACATCGAACATAAAGGCAGAAAAATGAAGAAATAAAGGAAGTGTCCAGCTTTACAGTCCTTGTTAAGTGCTGAGTCACAAGCCGTAGGCCTGACGGCCAGATACGAGTCCCTTTCACCATGTGGCCCCCCGGAACAAAAAAGGTGCCACTCTTCCATGCCAACTCACCTCCATTGACATAACTGGCACCATCGCCATGACAAAACTGGAATAAAAACAACGCAGAAATAAAGAAAACAAAGCCAAAAGAAATGAAAACAAGTCCAGATATGAAAGTCCTATTGAAGTCTTATCTCCATGCAGGCACCCAGCTAAGCCACAGCCTGGAGTGTCGGGAGGAGAAGTGTGCTTGCTGCTGCCCATTCTGTAACTACTTGTGCCTCAACTGGCTCATGGAACTTGCTTGGGCAGGAACTGTCACTAATGCCTCACCAAAGCAAAATACTTTAAATAAAAAGAGAAAGAAAGAAATGGTAAAAGCAAAAAGAAAGAATAAACAAAAAAAAACAGATGGAAGCTAACAAGCTCAGGAGCTCAAACTCAACACTGCTTCTCAGCTGCCATCTTAACGGTGTTGAGAGAAAGAAGGAAGGTTGAAACTGGAATTTTCTCCTTTCACTCATCTCCAATTGTATCTGCTGGCAGAGCAAGGGGAACCAACAAACTTCAAATTTAAATTTTAATTTTAAAACATCCATCCTGAAGTTTATTTGTTAAGCCAAAACCCTAAGAGCAAAGTCACATAGCAGGGGCTATCCCTTGTAAACGTTACAGCAAATAAATCTCCCCTATACTGAATTTGAGGTTGAATCAGATGAATAATGTTCTTTTTTTCAAAAGTGAGAGCAAGAAATGTTTTTAATCTTGCCTCCTACATACTTCCTGCTAATATCCCCTCATTTCTCCCCATATAGATTGTCATTAGCACTTGGATAAATTGCCTATGTTCACTTGAATACTCTTTTCCTCTACCAAAAGATTATAAATGTATAGATTCCAAAACCATACATTGTGCTTACTTTGTTAAACTGCTCAATATTTAGACTACCACATGCCAAAACTAGTACTAGTATCATACAGTTTCTGAAATAATACCAATCCTACCAGACAGTTCAATCTAGTACATTCACGTTCTACATGCAGTGCAAGGATAATGAACAAAGCTGTGGAAAGTTTCGGGAATTACCTGTTTGGCTCTTGTTGTTTTCCGCATACTTTCCCGTAGACTCCCGTGTCGTCGTATTAGGATTTCTTTAACCTGATTCTCATTGGTGTCTCTTGGCAGACTGTGCCTGTTGTATGATGGTGTCTGTGATTAAACAATTTTAATAGTATATAAACTCAAATATTCATCAACGCAAATACTAGAAGAAGTGTTTGTCTAAAATGTTTCAAGTACAGGGAGCAGTGGATGATAGGGCAGCAGCATGCTCACCATACTCCATCCTTTCAGCACTGCTGTAATCTTTCATGAGCTGCATTCAGGAAATGGTGATACAAGATTACATTTTTTTTTACAGAAAATATACCAATTTTCATGCATTGTAGGAGAAACTTATATTTTCAGCTAGAAGAACACACTGTAAAATTCAACATTGTGAGGCGTTTCAAGCTGATACACATAATTCATATTTAGCTATATTTTTAAAAAATGCTCAGCATTTTTTCCACGAATTGTCTCTTTTCAAGATGTGCATTTGATCTATTGAAAAGAAGTGCTAATCTTTCAATGATTTAATAGGGTTTAAATCTCTATCACCTACAGTATCTTGAAATTATAATACACAGGCTATTAAGTTTTAATTCCATCAAGGATTAATACCAGGGAATTACTTGGAAGTAAACACCTTTAAATGAGTCAGGATGTAGTTTTAAAATGGCTGCAGAAGCCACCATACCTACATATAAAATAAATTTCAAATACAATACCACCACCCTGGAAAATAACTAATTGTCAGCTAAAAGTAACCATCTCCAGAAGATATCCAGCTTGGCTGCAAACTCATTAGAGCTTCAAGACCAACATTAGAACATATAATTATTTTTACTTATTGACTTCAACTTTCATCCAACTCTTCCTAAAAAGTGTTCAATTTTCTTGCATGCTAGTGTTTCTCTTTCTCTCACACTCAGGATTCAGATAGATTTAACCTTTTAACACTGTTTATACTTTTAAATGAGTGAGAGACAATAACAAGCTCACTTCCTGCTAACTGAAGAGATACAGTTTCATCATAGGTCTGTGCACGATTAAATATATAACCAAATTGGAAAAAGCACATCTTTTTAAAAATTCAAAATGTGTCATTACAATCTCAGGAATGAAAGAGGAGGAATTTATTCCCCACCCCCTACATTTGACTGTAATAATGATACATGCAGCTTAATTTATCTAATGGAATTAACACAGCTGAGCCACAGTTTCCATAGGTAAAAGTCAGCTACATATTCCACTCGGTGGACTAACAAGTTTCAGCCAAAAATAAAAGTATTAGATCATAAGATATGGGAAGAGAATGAGGCCATTCGGCCTATTGAGTCTGTTCCACGATTTGATCGTGGTTTATGTGTTTCTCAACTTCTTTCTCCCCCTTTTTCTTCACAACACTTAATTTCCTTACCAATCATTAAGAACCTGTCTCTGTCTTAAGTACACTCAATAAGTTGGATTCCACAGCCTTCTGCGCCAATGGGTTCCATATATTCATCACCTCTGGCTGGAGAAATTCCTCCTCCAAAGGGTCATGCCTCCACTCCAAGCCTGTGCACTTTGGTGCTTGTCTCTCCTACAAGTGGAAACATCTTGTTCACATCCACTCTATTCAGGCCTCTCAGTATTCTGTAAGTTGCAACAAAATCCCCTCCCCATCCTTCAAAACTCCATTGAGTACAGACCCAGAGTTCTCATCCATTCTTCATATAACAAGTTCTGGTATTCTGGCCCTTTTGAAATGAATGCTAAAATTGCATTTACCTTCGTAATTGCTAACTGAATCTGCATGTTAACCTTAGGAGAATCCTGAACTAGGACTCCCAAGGCCCTTTGTGCTTCAGATTTCTGTAGCCTTTCCTTACTTGGAAAATAGTCTACACCTCTATTCTTCCCACCCAAGTGCGTAACACCTCATGCTTTCCCACACTGTATTCAATCTGCCACTTCCTTGTTTACTCTCTTGGCCTGTCCAAGTCCTTCTGCAATCTCCTTGCTTCGTGAACACTACCTGTCCCTCACCTATCTTTGTGTCACCTACAAACTTAGCAACAATGCCCTCAGTTCCTTCATCAAATTTGTTAATGTATAACTTGAACAATTGTGGTCCCAACACTGACCCCTGTAAAACTCCATTAGTCACCATCTGCCTAACCAATGTTCTGAAAAAGACCCCTTGTCACCACTCTGCCTTCTGCCAGTCAGCCAGTCCTCTATATGTGCCAGTATCTTGCCCCTAACATCATGGGTTCTTGTCTTATTTAGCGTCCATGTGTGGCACCTTGTCAAAGGCCTTCTGGAAAACAAAATAGATCACATCCACTGGCTTCATTTGTGTAACTTGCTTATTATCACAAAGCATTCTAAACAGATTTGTCAGGCGTGATCTCCCCCGATGAAGCCATGCTGAGACACCCAACGTACCATGCGCTTCCATGCGCTGCAATCTCATCCTTAATAATGTACTTTACGACCTTCCAAATGACTGGCCCATAATTTTCTGCCTTCTCCTTCTTCTCTTAAACAGGAATGTTATGTTAGCCATTTTCTACTCCTCTGGGATCCTCTCCGACTCCAGTGATTCTTGAAAGATCACCACCAATGCCTTCACTATCTCCTTCAGAACCTTTGGGTGCAGTCCATCTGGTTTGGGTGATTCATCCACCTTCAGACCTTGTAGCTTTCCCAGCATCTTCTCCTTAGTAATGACCATGAGACTCATGTCTGGCCCCTGACTCTCGAAGTTCTGATATGTTATTGGTGTCTTCCATTGTGAAGACTCCTATTTAGTTCCTCCATCATTTCTTTGTTCCCTATTACTACTTCTCCACCCTCATTTTCCAACAGTCCAATGTCCACTCTTGCCTTTCTCTTATCCTTTATGTAACTTAAAACTCCTTAAATGTTCTTTTCTATTACTAGGTAGCTTACCTTCATAATTCATTTTCTCCCCCTTTTATAGTTCTTCTCCACTATTAGAGTCATAGAGTCAGAGATGTACAACATGGAAACAACCCGTCCATGCTGATCAGATATCCCAACACAATCTAGTCCCACCTACCAGCACCCGGCCCATAGCCCTCCAAATCCTTCCTATTCATATACCCATCCAAATGCCTTTTAAATGTTGCAATTGTACCAGCCTCCACCACATCCTCTGGCAGCTCATTCCATACACGTACCACCCTCTGCATGAAACAGTTGCCCCTTAGGTCTCTTTTATATCTTTCCCCTCTCATCCTAAACCTATGGCCTCTAGTTCTGGACCCCCTGACCCCAGGGAAAAGACTTTGCCGATTTATCCTATCCATGCCCTTCATAATTTTGTAAACCTCCATAAGGTCACCCCTCAGCCTCCGGCGCTCCAGGGAAAACAGCCCCAACCTGGTCAGCCTCTCCTGTAGCTCAGATTCTCCAACCCTGGCAACATCTTTGTAAATCTTTTCTGAACCCTTTCAAGTTTCACAACATCTTTCCGATAGGAAGGAGACCAGAATTGCACGCAATATTCCAACAGTGGCCTAACCAATGTTCTGTACAGCCGCAACATGACCTCCCAACTCCTGTACTCAATACTCTGACCAATAAAGGAAAGCATTCCAAACGCCTTCTTCACTATCCTATCTACCTGCGACTCCACTTTCAAGGAGCTATGAACCTACACTCCATGGTCTCTTTGTTCAGCAACACTCCCTAGGACCTTACCATTAAGTGTATAAGTCCTGCTAAGATTTGCTTTCCCAAAATGCAGCACCTCACATTTATCTGAATTAAACTCCATCTGCCACTTCTCAGCCCATTGGCCCATCTGATTCAGATCCTGTTGTAATCTGAGGAAACCCTCTTCGCTGTCCATTACACCTCCAATTTTGGTGTCATCTGCAAACTTACCAACTGTAACTCTTATGCTCACATTCAAATCATTTATGTACATGACTAACGTTCACCTCACTGAATGCTTTTTTTTAAGCTTTTATGCTGACTTTGACTTCCTTAGTCAGCTACGGTTGCCTCGTTACAAGTTTTCTTTCCCTTGTTTCCTATACTGCATGCTTTTAAAGTACAACATCATCATAGGTGTCCCCTTATTGGCTGTGCCTGAAGTTAGATCCCTGAGCCTTTCCATACTCTATGTCCTATTACTTGCTCTGGAATCTTTAATAACCTCTGCTAAGCCCTCCTGCCTCCCATTTTCCTAAATTTTCCATGCAACTGAATCCTGACCCTTCCCGTCCCCCCCACCAACACACAATTTAAAGTCCTATCCACAGGCCCGGTAATGCAATTCACTGGGATTCTGGTCCCAGCATGATTCAGGCAGAATCCATTCACTCGAGCAGCTCCCTGCTTCCCATATACTGATGAAAATGTTTCATGATTTCAAACCGGTTTCTCCCGCACCAATCTTTGAGTCATGCGCTGCCCTCATTAATCTTGTCGACCTTCTGTCTATTTGCTCATGGGGAGGGTAGTCCAGAGATCATCATCTTCTTGGTCTGCTTTTTAAAATGTAGCCCCCAGCCACTCATTCTCTGAGCAGAACCCTTTTCCTCTTTCTAACCTATATTGTTGGTACCTACGTGAACTGGATCCTTACCCTCCCACTCCAAGTTCCTCTGCAGCCCAGATGAGATATCCTGAACCCGAGCTGGCAACACAGCTTTTGAGACACACAATTCTATTCACAGAGAATGGTTTCTGTTCCCCCTGACTAAACTATCTCCAATTACAACTACATTTTTCTTTTTCTGCCCTCTCTCGAATGGCTTCCTGTACCAAAGTGCTATGTTCAGTTTGCTCATTCTCCCTACAACCCCAACTCTCATCCACATAGAGAGCAAGAATCTCAAACCTATTGGACAAGTTCAAGGGCTGAGGATCCTTCAGCACAACCTCCTAGATTCTTCTAATTGTCTCTTGGAGCAGTGCTCCCTGACCGAATTTGAGGTAGTTATTCTGAGAGGTGTGACAGCTTCCTGCTACATAGTGTCCAGGTAACTCTCCCCACACCCTGATGTATTATAGTTTTCAAAGCTCAGACTCCAGTTCATCAACTCTGGTTCAGAGTTCTTCAAGCTACCAACACTTGCCACAGATGTGGTCACAATGAACCACAATGGAGTCCAACAGCTCCCACATGCAGATACAGTACATCACCTGGCCCTATATCTCTATTTTAATAACTTAGTTCTTAATTTGACTTCTAAAAATTTCCTACTGGTCTTTTCATTTGTAACCTGTAAATACTTTTTTTTAAACCTTCAATCTGCAAGTAACCTATAATAGATCCTTCTGGACCAAATTCCCACACTGCCTTGAACTATATACTCCCTCAATCTCTCCGTTCTGACTGTGAACAGCTTACTTAGAGTAGTCATTCGGATACCCATTCCTCTATTTTGTTCTTCTTCCTAATTCTATCTGTCTCCTTTTCATTTCCTCTCCTCACTCCTCCCCGATATTTTATTTTCTCCATCCTTGACACACCACTCATTTTATTCTAGCTACATGGAAGAGATTGAAATCAATTATCAGTCATGCCTAGCACCTCAAGCATAATCCTAAACAAGTAACATGCCAGGGTTTTGAAAATTCCCAGCATATGTAAGATGGTTTGAACTGCTAGCATTTGTATTGGGACGATTAAAACTTGTTTTTGTTTAAATTGCCTTAATAATCAATAACGTTGTTCCTTTGCACAGGTTGTGTGTGCAATCATGTTGCGAATTCTCATTATCTGGGTTATTAGATATTATCTTTAGATTTCTTTCTCGAGTGAACTGCATATCAAATTTGCCCTGGAAAGTCTCTCCTACAAAACTCAAATACTGGGCTTAATACGCAAGAGGTTGAAAGTAAAGAACTACAGTGCTGGAATCTTTGAAAGGTAAGAGGCTTGATTGCAGAAGTGAATTTCAAGGGTGTGGGTGGGGGTTTGATGAAAGGGAGGCTTTGTTTAATGAATACAATACACTGAAATAAAACACATTCTCTGAAATAGCAAAGCATTGATTTTACCCGACCAGAAATTAAAACGTCACTGGGACATAAATTGTGTCTTATGTCAAATCCAAATACATTCTTAAATTGATAGGTTTTCTGGTATCTGTTGATATTATGATTGAATTGTAATATGAAGGCCAAAACTGTTTTGAGGATGTCCTGGAATAAGTTAAATTTTACTTTAGACTATTCTCAAACTAAAAGGACTGGAGCAGTAAAAACACAGGAACCATACCTTCTCCAAGTCATTTAGTCACTTAGCAGCCTTACTTGGAGATAATTTTACTTCATAGCAAGTAAAATTCTAGATTTTTTTTCCCCAGCAGTCAAGAAAATACCATCTGCACAAGGAAAGCAGGAAGTCAAGAAGAAAATGTCTCGCTTCCTTCAGACATCAGTGGGGAATCAATACAATAATGTCCAGCATTGTCCAAATGTAATGAAAATGTGGTAGTTTTACTGCAAAATTGTGTTGTATTCAGTGAGAAAGATCATGGAAATAATTTAAATAATTGTTGTCTCATTAGTATTGTGGAATACAGAAAGAACATAGATTTTTGGATGTAGCAGGGTAACGCTGACTTAAATATCTAATTACGCTTCCCAATAAAACAAGAACACTGACAAAATCCCCACATTTTAACAACCCTCAGCAGTTAAAAATAAAGTTTTTGCCACAGGTCTCTGATAATATCTCAGTGGGAGAGCATGAGATTTATTGTTGGATCTGAATTTTAAAGACATTTCATGTAACATTCAGTAAGCCACTGGAATTTGTCCATCTTACCCTCTGTCTTATCTGATATAAATTTTTAGCCAAGATATCTTTGATTTTCTTCAGCTCATCAGGGGTGACATTGTTTACTTTTTGTGGTTTCTTATTTCTGCAAATTAAAAAAAAAGACATATTAAAACCAAACAAAAATAACTTGCATTTATACAGTGTTTGAAATGTAAAGACTTTACAGGGAGTTATGGAGGAAAACGTGACACCAACGTACACATGGAGCTATTAGGCTGGATGACCACTGCTTTGATGAAACATAAGCTTTTAAGAAGCATTCTGATGAAATTCAAAAACAAAACAGAGGTATCAGGTTATAGGAAAAGGCAAGAAAGTGAAGTTAAGCATCAGATCAGCCATGGTCTTGTTGAATGGCAGGACTGACTCAATGGGTCAAATGGCTTCCTTCTGCACCTATGTCTTACAGCCTCAGGTACAAGGAGGGAAATCTAAAGCTTAAGATCATGGTAGCTAAAAGCACCATTGCCATCGATATGAATAAAGTCAAAAATGTTTAAGAAGCCAGAAATTAATGAAACTGATGAGCTGTGTAGGGACCTAGGAAACTTGGTAGGCTGAAGGAGATTGGAAGAAGATGAAGTGAATTGCAAACAGATCATTTAAAAAAATGATAAAGCTTGCTTGACCAGGTCCTCAGGACAAGATATGTAAATGGATCTTGGGGTGAATCAAACATAGTCATCGATGTTTCAGCAAACCCCAACTTGACAGATAGATAACATAGAAATCTAATCAGAATAATCAAGTCTAGAATTAACAAAGGTTTAGATGTGGGTTTCAGAGATGTAGACAAGGAGTGCAAGTGAAAATAAAGGGAATGTGAATGTAATGAAAAATAAAAATTCTGAAATTGAGGACTTTAATACTTCCACCCTAAGACTCAAAACTCCTAACATTCAAACTTAGAACTGATCAACCATGTATCTATTCATTAGATATCCGTTTTAAAACAATGTAGTGCTTTTAATGTGCATTCTCCAGTACCACTGCTATTCATTCACTGAATTTGCACACAGCTTGAGCCATGACCACATCAAATCCAAAATGTTCAAGACAATGTCTATTTCTAATTCCCCTGTACCTGTTTAGGAAATTTTGATGCAACTTATTAACCAACATGAAAGCAACATTTTACTTACAGCAGGGAAGCAGATGATGACACTTTACTGAGTTGTCCAGATTCAGCCAATTCAATCGCCTGTTTCAATTCCAGCTTCTTATAAAGAGCAACAATACCAGACGTTGGCCCTTTATCTCTGATCAAAAGCTTTGACAAATAGTTACGATTGAATTTCTTGGCCCTGAAAATAAAGCCAGAGCTTTTTTAGTGCAGAAGTTGAAGAATAACGAACTGCAGTATATCCTAGAAGGAATCAGTTGGACATATTTGTATAATAGATCTACGTCAGAAAAATCTCCCCTCATTGTCTTCTTTGTTACCACAGAATTGCCCTATTCACCAAACTACATTTCTTTCAGAGTGAATTTGTAAAAGAAAATGCACAAAACAGGGCAGTGGAGCTTTCAGAGTAGAATGTTTCTGCACAAAATATTCTAAAGACTACACAGCTTTTTTCACACAATCATTGGTTTCTCCTGCACAGCTCTGTTTAAGAACTTAGGTATTGTGATAAAGGTTTATAACATATTTTCATTATTTGGGGATTTGCTATTTAAAGCAAAAGTAAGTAAAATTTTGGGTTTAGTTCTATAAAGGTGACTTTTGTTTAAAAAAAATTAGGAAATAATTTTTGAACAATGAGTTCAATCATCATTTCTAAGAAAGAACACGACCTAAGCAGAATGATTTGATCAGCACGTGGGGAATTAATTGTTGATTATTTACTAGGTTGTGTTTTAATCATCTACAAACAGTTGGTCAGGGGCCACAAACAGGATAAATGCAGAGGTACAGAAGTCATTCCAGTAGAAGGGCTATCTGTTAGTTCCTAGACCTCCCCAGGTGGGGGCAGGAAAGAAACCTTCTAGCCAGAACAGAAAAGCAGTCTTAAACTGTTTCCGTAGTCTAAGGAAAAGAGTCAGTGAGTTAATCTGTCTTTGTCTTTCTTTGGGAGAGGCAGGAAGAAGCATAGAGTAAAAGTTAGTTAAGCAAGAAATTAAAGAGTAAAGTTAGCAGTAATATTTCATTCATTTCTTTATATAAAGACGTCACATCCTGTTAAATCCAATGGAAATCCAATCTGCCAAGAGACTCTGTTTGATGATTGCAGTTGACACTAACACTGGACAAATCAATTTCCACAGTGAAAGCTGGCTTGGTAGCAATTAAGTTTTATTTTTACAGTTTGGTTGCCATTACGGTCAGACACTGTACACATTTACCTGAGGCTGCCAATGTCCTTTTAACTGAAGAACACAAGTCTATTATACAAAGGAAAAAAATCCCAAAGAATACATATACTTAAATTAAAATGATAATTTAGGAGGTTTATGGCACAAGCAGCATAAAGAAAACTTTAATCCTATTCCCAACAATGCTGCAAACCCCTTCCATCATTTTACTCATGATCAAAAGTAGACAGGGTCAGATTTGTCTTTTTTTTTGTGTGAATAGGACATTGCTAGACAATTTTCCACATTGTAAGGTAGTTGCCAGTGTTGTAGCTGTACTGGAAAAGCTTAGCTAAGGGTGTGGCAAGTTCTGGAGCACAAGTCTTCAGTACTATTGCCCCAGAATGTTGTCAGAGTCCATAACCTTTGCAATACCCAATGCCTCCAATCATTTCTTGATATCATGTGAAATGCCTCAAATGAGACATTGTAATACTATACTGTCAGACCCATACTGTGCAAGAATTTTAACATGAGTCTAATTTGAAAGATTCCCTGTCTGTAGTTAAAAAATAGGTAGATCTGATAGTCACTTTGGAAACATTCATTTCATTTTTCTTTCCTTTGGTAATTCAAACATTCATAAACCTGTTTCAAAGCTGGCTACAATAATCAATATTACAGGTTATACTGGTTTATGGAATCTTCAATTTTGACTTCAGAAAAATCCCTCATTAAGACACCTATAGTCATCCCTTGTCACGGAAGGAACATCACCTGCAAATTCACCTTTGAATCACATCATTCTGATTCACAATTATATTTCCTTTCTTTCTCTGTCACTGGGTCAAAATTGGAACTCCCTTTCTAACAATACGGAGGGCATTGCTGCACCAGATGGATTACAGCAGGTCAATCCAATGACTCATCACCATCTTCTAGAGCACAATTAGGGATGGACATCAGACACTGGTTTGCCAGCAATGCCTACATCCCATGAAAAGAGTAGCAATGCAAATCCTTTTAAGGCTCAGAGCTGAAATGGTCAGTTCTAAAACTAGATGATAAATTCATTAATAACTCCTTGAGGGATTCAGTTTTAATATTCAAGTTCTGTAGACCATCAAAAGAATTGAAAAGCAAAGCTGTGAAAACGGTGAATTTAACTTTTGAGATTCAGTTATTCATCTGAAGTGATTACCTCAAATGAGAAGTAAAATAATCTTTCTATTTGATGACTTTTAAAAATTGATGTATCAAACTTGAAAACCAGTTGAAAATGTTCGCTTTTCATCCAGCCACAAAATCCCTTTAAGGCTCTAAGATAAGGTACAGAACAAAGTTCACTGAAGAACCCGTATCATTTATCTAACTCCAATGTTAATTATTAACTTCTAGCCAACAACAATATGGCATAGCACCCTGTGTTCATAAGAATAGAGGTACCAAAGCACCTACACTTAGTTGGGTTTTTGCTAACAAAAGAAAAATAGCATTTCAAGAATAAATGGCTTTTTCTTTAAAACAAAAACAAATGAGATGGCTCCTTCCTCACAATCACAGTTAGTCTGAGTTTAGAGGGTAAGTTATTCCTGCACTGGTGGTTAACTGAACTCTAATTTGACAACCATGATATTAAATGTCTGAGTGAAGAAACATGGCTTGCTCAAGCCATCACATTCTCTAATTATTGAAGACAGCGAAAAGAAAGGTGCTGGACCACCTTGTACATGGGAAAACTCCAAGTGTATCTATGTTTTTAAATGAACTATGCCAAATATTAATTCCACATTTTATGATAATTAGGGAATCTTTTTGTGCAGTTTGCACAAACTTTGATGTCTGTTGGAAAGTGGTTGTAAGTGAACAGAGCTGGCATTGAATCACAAGTTACAAGGCATAGATAGCATCAATCATTATACATTTAACTTTCCTGTACATACAAAAAAAAATGGTTATGCATACCGGAGTTTGTGTGGTCTACCTGACTATTGGGTGGAGGAAAATATACACCATGGGTCAAATCAGTTGACTTGACATCCAAGGGATTGGAAGATGGGATAAGGTACATCATGACTCATGGACATCACCAGAGGCACAAACATATTATGTTTATAATTTGGATTTGGTAACACACACTGGCCAACAATTAATCAACGTCAGTCTTACAAAAACTTACATTTATTTTGTTACCAAACTAACTGATTAGGCTTCCAGGTTGCCCAATGAGTAACTAATCAGAGACATTTAAATTTATTACTAAAACTTAGATGCGAAACAAATTCATACTTGTCTCTCCAGTAGTAGTGGCTCCACTGTCCACAGATATCCTCAACCCCAGCCAACAGATGGTCAAAAAACTAGACACAAAAAAGACATTTTAGATGTATTTTCTGCTTTTAGATTTTCCACCAAGAATTTCAATGTCAAAAGTGATCAGTTTTCTATGCTGAGATGACCAGGTCTGATATCATGAAACTTCTGAAAGATGAGACGTTCCACTTGGTATGTAATCAATGGCAGCAATATTGGTCTGAAACAGGTTTTCATTTCTCAATGAAATACTTTCTTTAGATTTCACCAAATTTCAAACTTCAGTATAATATTTCAGGAGTCCGTGGAGAATAGAATGGATTTTGAGAAAGCTGGAAAATGTTATCAGGTTTCAAGACAGTGAAAGAAATGAGGATGTCAGCAGCAGATGGTGTGGGAAATTAGGGTCATGTAATAGAAACAAGGTCATAAGAGAAGAAGATATAGAAACAGAAGTAGGCTATTCAGCCCATTGAGCTTGTTCCACCACTCAATGACATCATCGCTAATCTGATAATCCTCAAATTTATTTTCCTGCCTTTGGCCCATAATTCACGATTTCCTTACTGATTAATAATCTATTTCAGCCTTGAATATACTTAAAGGCTCAGCCTTTGCAGCCCTCTGCAGGGAAGAATTCCAGAGATTCTCCACCTTTTAGGAGAAGAAATTCTTCATCATCTTTGTTTTAAATGCGCGAGCTCTTACTCAAAGATTCTAGTCCTAGAGTCTACCACAAGGGAAACAACTTTTCTGCATTTACCCTTCAAGTCCCCAAAGAATCTTATATATTTTAATAAGGTAATGGTATTCTTCTAAACTCCAGTGTGCACACACACAATCTATTCAACCTCTCTTCATAAGACAGTCTCTTCATTTCCAGGATCAACCTAATGAACCTTCTTGGGACTGCCTCAGATGGTGGTATATCATTGCTAAACAAGGAGACAAACCTGTTCACAAGTTCCAGCTGTGGTCTAACCAGTGCCTTATATAATTTTAGTAAGATTTCCCTATCCTTATACTCAATTTCCTTTCAAATAAATGCCAATATTCTACTTGCCTTTTCAATTCCCTGCTGATTGGATGATAGTTTTTGGAATTCATGGACGACAAAGAGATCTTGGTGTACATGTTCTTAGTTCCTTGAAAGTAGAGTCACAGGTAGATAGGGTAGTGAAGAAGGTGTTCGGTATACTTTCCTTTATTGGTCAGACTATTGAGTATAGGAGTTGGGAGCTCATATTGCATTGGTTAGGTCACTTTTGGAATATTGTATTCAGTTCTGGTCTCCCTGCTATAGGAAAGAATGTTGTGAAACTTCAAAGGGTTCAGAAAAGATTGACAAGGATGTTGCAGGGTTGGAGAGGCTGAATAGGTTGGGGCCATTTTCTTTGGATTGTTGGAGGCTGAGGGGTGACTTTATAGAAGTTTATAAAATCATGAGGGGCGTGGATAGGATGAGTAGACAAGGTCTTTTCTCCAGAGTTGGGGAGTCCAAATCTGGACGGTATAGATTTAAGGTTAGAGGGAAAACATTTAAAAGGGACTAAAGGGACAACATGTCCACACAGAGTGGTGCTGTAAGCTGGTACAATTACAACATTTAAAAGGTGTCTGAGTGGGTACATGTACAGGAAGGGTTTAGAGGAATATGGGCAAAATGCTGGCAATAGGACTAGATTAAATTTAGGATCTCTCTTCGGCATGGACAAGTTGGACCGAAGGGTCTGTTTTCATGCTGTACAGCTCTATGACTCTACAACTCCCCTAGATCCCTCCAAGTGCAGAAAGCTACAGCAAATTCTCCATTTAGAAACATATTTTGCTCCTCTATTCTTCCTGCCAAAGTGTACAACTTCATATTTCCCCAAATTACATTCCATCTACTAAGTTTTTGCCCACTCTCAATCGGTCTGCATTTCCACTGCAGCGTTTTGTGGCCTTACCACTTACCTTCCCATCTGTTTTGTGTCATCACCAAACTCAGTGATTGCAGATTTACTTTCCTCGTCCAAGTCATTATTATATTGCAAATAATGGCAGCCCCAAGGCTGATTCCTGTAGCCCACAACTAGTTGCAGGTTGCCATCCTAAAATGCTTCCCTTATCCCAATTCTCAATCCTCTATGTATATTAAAATACTACTTCCAAAACCAGGGACTCTTATCTTAGTCAGTAGCTTAATGTGCAGACCTTATTACCCACCTGTGAAAATCCAGATATGTTAGATCCACTGCTTCTTAATTATCCATCGTTACTTGTAACCATCTCAAGGAATTCTACTAATTTTGTCAGACAAGACTACCCCTTCATGAGGCCATGCTGGCTGTTCCTGAACATGTAGTTATTTTTAAATGTTCTGATATTACATTATTTTCTAATATTTTCCCATTAACAGACATTAAGCTACTTGGCCCATAGATACCTGTTTTTGTGTTGTTCCCTTTTCAAATAAATGGTGTTAGATTTTCCAATCCTCTGGGATTTGTCCAGAATCGAAGGAACTTCGAAAGATTACTAACAGTGCAGATACTATCTCGCCACTTCATTTAATATTCTAGAATGTAATGCAACAGGACCAGGGTATTTATTGGTCTCAAGCCCCATTAGTTCCTCTATTTCTATTTTCCCAGTGATAATTATTGCATGTTTCCTTTCCTCTTTTTGCTCTTGATTATTTAGTATTTCTGTAATACTGTTAATGCTATCTACTATT
The DNA here is from genome assembly GCF_020745735.1 of Hemiscyllium ocellatum. Taxonomy (NCBI): domain Eukaryota; kingdom Metazoa; phylum Chordata; class Chondrichthyes; order Orectolobiformes; family Hemiscylliidae; genus Hemiscyllium; species Hemiscyllium ocellatum. The sequence continues at coordinate 69,785,562 of NC_083406.1, read as the reverse complement.
AAGAATGATAAAAAGTATTTATTAACTCATCTGTCATTTCCTCATTCTCATTATTATTTCCCCAACCTTATTTACTAAAAGGCTTTTGTTCACTTTTGCCTCGTTTCATTTTCATATAAATAAGGACGCTCTTGCTATCTTCATATTACTTACAAATTTACCTTTAAAGTTCAGCTTCTCGCCCTTTATTATTGTTTGGTTATCTTTGCTGGTTTTTCACACTTTCCCAACCCTCTGGATTACAATTTGTAAGGACTAGTGGATATTTTCTTTTCCTTCAATTTGATGCTAACCTTAATTTCCCTAACTGGCTTTGCCCATCCTAGAATGTTGCTTTTTCATTTGGGGTATGTCTTTTTTGAGAGTCAAACTGTTCTCTTCAACATCTGAGATAGTTCTTAAACCATCTTTGCTGTTAAATTCCTTTCAAATTCAGTTCCAACCCCCTCGGTCTTTGTTGCTTTATAACTACCCTTATTCAAATTTAACACAGTTGTATCTGACTGAAGTTTCTTCATTTCAAATTGAATATTAAATTCTACCATGTCTACCGCTGGTTCCTAGGGAATCTTTTACTCTAAAATCCTTTTGAAATCAACTTGTTTACATTTTACTAGAACTAATAACTTGGTTGGATCCACAGCATACTGTTCTGGGAAACTAACCTGAAAACATTCTATGAATACTTCCTCAGACCTCTTTACCTCTGCCAATCTGACATTCCCAATCTACATGAAGATTAAAATCATCCATAATTAATGTTCTGGTTTGTTTACATGGCCTCATCATCTCCTGTTTTATTCTCTTTTCTACGCAATATACCGCAAATCTCCTTCCAGTATTTTCTTCCCCTTGTTAATACTAACTTCACTCATATGTATTCTACATCTTCCAATCTAAGATAATTTCTTGCTATCGCATTTATTCCATCCTTGCCACCCTTTCCTTCTACTTTTCCATTCAAATAGTCTCAAGCTTTGAATATTGCGTGCCCAGCTTTGAACTCCCAGTATCCGTGTCTCCACAATAGTTGATCACTCCTATTAACGTGTATGTGTACTGTTAATTTATTTTGTTTCAAATACTTGAAAGATGATTTTTGTGATGGAGACAACATTTTGTGGAGAACATTGAGTTCCAAATCAAATGAAGTAAGTTTTCAAACAGTAAGATTCCACAATGGAAGAGGGCAGAGACTGGCATCAGTCATGCGTAGAACATTTGAGGAAGCCAAGAGGGATCCAGATTTGTGTGGCAAGCAACCAAGAGATTGCAAGAGATATTCTCATGTTAATTGATAGCATCACAAAAAGGTATTAGGTAAATGAAGAGGAAAAATCCAGGATGAATTCCCAGTGATAGTACAAGTGAATATGTTCATGTTAAAAAAAAGTCATACACAAGCGTTAAATAATACAGGTCCTGCATTAAGGAAGTAGACACTGGTACAGAAACACTGTGGGAAGGTGATATGTTGAACAATATTGGAGGCCGAAGAGAGGTCAAGGAAGTTAATTTCTCTAGCACTTCTCTTTTCCCTGTTTCCACAATAATTTCTCTTCCCAAATAGTAGCAACAACTGATATTCATCAAGGGTTTACCTCTTTCATCTGTTATTTGTAAGCAGATTCAGTTTCCACATGTATGCTGACAACATCCAAGTCTCATCGCCACATTGATCAGCTGCTCAACTCTCTTTGTGTTACTTGTTCAGTGCCAGCACTAATTCGACTCAAACACTATAGATTCTAACCCATAACAGTTACTTAAATGCAAGATTGTTACAAAGTCGAACAACATAATTGGGACACTTACCCGAATGTGAATCTCTTCACTGACAGTTGGCTGTTTTTTATTTGTCTTTTTGACATCCAGAAAATTAACCAATGGGCGAATAGTCATTCCCTAAAAGATCAACAGTGGACATTTACGTTCAACAAATAGAGGCACACACATATTTAGGATTTCAGGTCAAAATATAAAGCAGGTGGATTGATTTTTGGAATATTAAGAAGTCTGAGGAGATGGCACAAAAGAGGAGTTACAGTCTGGGGCAGTTCAGCCTTGACGTGATAGAACAGTGAGTTAGGCTTGGGGAGCTGAATGATCTACTTCTGTTCCTTGTTCTTATGGAAATAAAAGTCCTAAATTACGCAAACTCATTATTTAACATTAAAATCTTATCAAACCTAAAACAATGAATCTGAGCTGTAGTCTTCAAGGTTAATATCTCCTGTGATGCGTTGCCCAGTCCTCAATGTTGCCCTCCAGTCCTCAAGTTAGAGTTAAGCACAGCTCTACATTTTTAAAGTAACTTTCACTCAGTAGAATTCTGGTCTAGTTTTAAAATAAAGGCCAACATTACATTAACCTTTTAAATTACTTTTTGTACCTGCTTTAAGCAGCTTCTGTGTTTACAGCCAGAAATTTCTCTGCTCAGCAACAATTCCTAATACCACAACATTTAGAAAATGCTCAGAAACATCTTTAAACCCACGATGATCTCACTTTTCCTACATTAACCCTCATCTGTCAGTTTTACCCGCAAACATAATTTGGTACTGTCCCATTGCTCTCTACTAGACAATTTACTCAGCTTAGTATTATCAGCAACTGTAGATTCACTTCTGTCTATTACTTCATTATGCCATTGATAAAACCAGCAAAAACATGAAGGCTTTGAGTGTTCCTTGGGAGACACATCCTGCCAATTCAAATACATACCCATCAACATGATTCTGTATCCTATCTTCCATCCAATTCCCTATGCAAGCCATTAGTTGTATCCAATTTCAATCATTGTCAATTTGTTTAACAGTGTCTTATGTGAAACCTAGCTGAATGCCTTCAGGAAGTCAATAAGCAACATCTTTAGAGACTCCTTTCTCTGCCATGTCAAAGGGGTTTGACTAGATCCTTAGACATGACTTACCCTTTACAAATTCTGTCCTTTTCTGATCAGCTTGTATTCATCCAAATGCTATAGTCAATATGAGCCCAATGAGTTTCTAGTGGTCAGCCCTATGATATTCTAGTTTATCTACCTTGTATATTTTACTTCATAGAATCATAGGATCCTGATAGCGTGGAAGCAGACCATTCAGTCCATCAAGAACCGTCTCTCCAAAGAGCACCCTATTTAGACCCATCACCCCACCCTATCTCTGTAACCCTGCATTTCCCATGGCTAATCCACCAAGTCTGCACATCTTTGGACTATGGGTGGAAACCAGAGCACCCAGAGGAATCCCATGCAGACACATGGTGAGAATTTGCAAATGCCACACAGGCAGTCCTGTAGATTAAAAAAAACCTCGTGTTTTTGTAGATAAAATGACAATTTGGTGCGCTGGTTTTATATTTTTCTGAGGACAACTAAAATTAGCTCTTATATTTCAAACATTTGCTTATTTTATCCCCACAGCTACCTCGCCACACAACCTTTTCAAAATTGACAGGTAGTCTACATATTTTTAATTTTTGCAGTTATCTCATCTTGACCAATATTAACACTTTAAAAGAAGTAGAAAGGTCATTAACATTTCAGTACTTTCCACTGCGTCAGTTAATGTCAGCATGTGCAAAATATGTGGGTAAAGGGGGAAGCTGTGTTGAAAGTCACCAAGCAGGTACGAAAGTGGCGAATGGATAGCAGGTTGAACAGGACAAATATTTCTTTTGTGGAGTGGCAGAGGCTGAGGGGTGACCTTATAGAAGTTCATAAAAGCATAAGAGGCATGAATAGGGTAAATAGACAAGGTATTGTCCTGGGATGGAGGGGGTAGGCTGGGGGGAGTCCAGAACTAGAAGGCATAGATTTAGGGTGAGAGGGGAAAAAGATTTAAAAGGGACCTAAGGATCAATGTTTTCACACAGAGGGTGGTCTATGTCTGGAATGAGCTGCCAATGGAAGTTATGGAGGCTGGTACAATGACAATGTTTAAAAGGCATCTGAATATGCAAATGAATAGCTGAAAATGTGTTGCTGGTTAAAGCACAGCAGGTCAGGCAGCATCCAAGGAACAGGAAATTCGACGTTTCGGGCCAGAGCCCTTCATCAGGAAACACATTTTCAGCTCTGATCTCCAGCATCTGCAGACCTCACTTTTTACCCTATGCAAATGAATAGAAAGATTCCAGAGGGATATGGGCCAATTGCTGGCAAACCGGGCTAGATTAATTTAGGTTATCTGGTCAGCATGGACGAGTTGGACCGAAGGGTCTGTTTCTGTGCTAAACATCTTTATGACCCTGTGACTCGTCTAGGTGATGAATTGATCTGTGGTCTCCAAGAGCCATAAATGGGCAGTTACAGCTGAATTTCTAGTTGAAATCCACCACCACAGATTTAGCATAAACTAGCAATCATGTAGAAAACAACTGGAATATTGTTTTTTTGTGCATCACAATTTTACACGGTCAAAAGCACTTGAGAGGATGTACATGAGATTCACTAGAATGGTAACAGGGATGAGGTATTTTAATAGTTGTTCATGGAATATGGGTGTTGGTGACTTGGCCAGCATTTATTACCCATTCCTAATTGCACTGGGGAAAAATGATGGGAAGTCACTTCTTGAATTGCTGCAATCTTTGAGGTGTAGAATAAAAAATGAGGTCTGCAGATGCTGGAGATCACAGCTGCAAATGTGTTGCTGGTCAAAGCACAGCAGGCCAGGCAGCATCTCAGGAATAGAGAATTCGACGTTTCGAGCATAAGCCCTGATGAAGGGCTTATGCTCGAAACGTCGAATTCTCTATTCCTGAGATGCTGCCTGGCCTGCTATGCTTTGACCAGCAACGCGTTTGAGGTGTAGAATGCCTACTGTTTTTTGTAAAGCAGTTCCAGAATTTTGACCTGACAAAGACAGAACAGCAATATATTCCAAGTCAAGATGATGTTGGAGAGGAACTTGCAGGTAGTGTTCTCATGTGCCTGTTGCCCTTATCGTTATAGGTTGTAGAGGTCACATGTATGGAAGATACTGTTAAAGGAACCTTAGTGAGTCATTGCAGTGCATCTTGTAAATGGCTCATACTGCTACCACTGTGCACAGATGGGAAAACAGAGTGAATGTTGAAGGTGGTAGATGATGTGCCAATCACGCAGGCTGCTTTATTCTGGATGGTTTTAAGCTTTTGAGTGTTATTGCAGCCATCAAGCAAGTGGAAAATATTGCACTGGACTCCTGACTTGAGCCTTGCAGATGGTAGACAGGCATGGGGAGAGCAAAGGGACAGTCACTCACTGCAGCATTCTTAGAATTTGACCTGCTCTTGTAATCACAGCATTTATATTGTAGGTCCAGATCAGTTTCTGATCAATCTCCAGGATGTTGATAGTGGGAAATTAAGCAATGGTAATGGCATTGAGTGCAAAGGAAAAATAATCAGAATATCTCCGAGATAGTAATTGCCACAACACATGTGACACAAATGTTACTTGCCACCTCTCAACCTAAGCCAGATATTGTCCAGGTCCAGCTGCATATCGACACGAACTGTATCAGTATCTATGGAATCATGAATGGTTTGAATATTTTTCACATATAATTATGCATCCCCATTCTGACTGAATAATGGAAGAAAAGGTTTCTGATGAAGCAGCTGAAGATTGTTGGGCCTAGGTAACTACTCTGAGAAACTCATGAGGAGATGTCATGGTGCTGAGATGACTGACTTCCAGCAACCATCTTCCTTTGTATTACGTATGACTCTAAAGATTTCCCAACTCATTCCCATTGACACCAGTATTACACAGGGCTCCTTGAATGTCGTACTCTGCCTAATGGTGCCTTGATTAAGGGGAGTCACGATTATGGTGCTGGAAAAGCACAGCAGGTCAGGCAGCATCCGAGGTGCAGGACAACCGAAGCAGGAAGGGCTCTGATGAAGGGCTTATGCCCGAAATGTCGATTCTCCTACTCTTCGGATGCTGCCTGATCTGCTGTGCTTGTGCAGCACCACACTCTCGACTCTGATCACAAACATCTGCTGTCCCCACTTTCTTCCAGTTGATTCAAGTGGAGTCATTCTCACTCCCTTCTTGGGTTCAGTTTTGTTTTTAAGTCCACATTTGTACTAAGGCTGTAATGAGTCCAAGAGTTGAGTTGCCCCAGTAGAGCTTGAACTGAGCATCAGTGAGCAAGTTACTCCTTTGCAAATGCTCCATGACAGTACTGTTGACTACTTCTTGCAACATTTGCTGTTGATCAAGAATATGGGGTTAGGACAATTCTAACCTGGTCAATCCCCCTCTTATTGTGGACATAACATAAATGGGCTGCCTTCCATGTTGTCAGATCGATGTCAGTGTTGTAACTGTACTGGAATAGCTTGGTGAGGGGCCCAGTCAGTCCTTCTACCAATACCATCATGGGCAGATGCATCTGGAATAGTAGATTGTTGAGGTCGAAGGCAAGATGATGTTTCCCTTTTGTTGGCTCCCTGACCACTTGCTACAGACCCTGTTTAACAGCTATGTTCTTTAAGACATGCCTGCTTTGTCAGTTGCAACACTACTGAGTCACTCCTGGTGATAAGCACAAAAGTTCCCCACTCAAAGTACACACGATGCTTCCTCCAGTTGGTCTAACTCTCTACCAACTGTGTATCACTGCATCCCCACCACGGGTGGGTCTGCCCAGCCAGTGGAGCAGGATGGTAATGGTGATATAAAGGCAAAATACTGCAGATGCTAAAAATCCAAAACAAACACAGAGAATGTTGAGAAACTCAGCAGGTCTAGCAGTATCTGAGAAGAGGGCAACGCAATTAATGTACCAAGTCCAGCAATGATTTCTTCACGTTATGGTGATGTCTGTAAGGCACAATTTGGACAGTATGACTACATCAGGCTGTTCCTTCACTATTTAATGAAATGCATGTTCATAAGGAGGACTTTACAGGATTGACAGGGTTGGGTTTGCTGTTGTCATTTCCAGTGCTTAGGTCAGCTGCCTGGTTTCAGTCCTCTCTTTGGCTTTATTAGCAGTTTGGTACAACTGAGTGGCTTCTTAAGTCATTTCAGAGGGCAGTTAAGCATCAGCCTTGTCGCTAAGAGTTGGAGGTCACATGTGGATCAGAATGGGTAAGGAGGAATATCTCATTTCCTAAAATGACATTAGTGAAAAATAACTGTTATTGAAGCAGCAGGGGCTGTCCTCCTTATGACAGAGGAGTCAGGGACATAGCATGTAATTGAGAAGGCGGATGAATCCCACTTAGAATCCTGGGGAATACCAGTTAACAGGAGTAGAAAGAAAAAATCCATTGGCAGTATTCTATAGTTACAGGTAGACATATAATGGAACTAGGTTAGAGTAGTACCATACTGCTGAATTATATTGGCGAGGCATTGGAAGACAGTGCAGTCAACTCTGTCAAAGCCTGCAGACTGCTCAAAAAGAATAACAAGGAATGGTTTTCCTTTGATCAAGGTCACAAATTATATTTTTTGTTACTTGGGGAGATACTTATGTTTGTTACTAACTGGAATGAAAGATTTCACCAAACAATGCACTTGAAAAAATAAATAACATTTAGACATCAGACTGTCTAAAACAACTACAATAAGAGTTGGCCAAAATGGTTTATGAAAGTCAAATCATAATAGAATAATCAATTTTATGTCCAATTGAGAACTTGAAGTACTTCTCCAGCCCTCTCTACATTCAAGGAAAATTCAAATCTCTAACTAGTAGAGTCTTGATGAATACACTTTGCAAAAAGTATGCAATTTAAATAAACTCAGTATTTTGAAGCTGGTCAATTATTGCACATTAAAGACTTGTAATAAAGTTGTTATTGCATTAATAAGCATATTGGTAACTAAGTTCTAATTTCAAGTGGAGAACAAAGTTTTGTAACAGATATTTCAACAACCAAGACATATAAGCAGATAGTTTGAACCTGAATAAACACGGTGAAGAATATGACCACAATGGTTGATGTGATGAACAAATGCTTTCGAGGAAAGATATGAGAAGGAAGCAGGAACACAAGCGAGAAGCATATTGCCCCACGCAGCCCTCCATAGGCAATGATAAATTGATCCTTGCGGGTGATAATCAATTTCCGAAATCTGTTAATGATCTGCGTTAGCACAATAACACCTGAAATTAAAAAGGAATTGGTTAAAAATTGGCAACCATGTACAAGTGTCAAAGGGTGATATCGCTCACTAATGGTCTTCTTTGAAACTACATGCAAATCACTGGCATACAAGCCCATTGTTATTTGTATTGTCCCTTCCCAAACATGGTTTGCTCAATGTTTTTATAAAGAGCTGAACACAATGAAATTGCAGATTGCTCTGGCCTATACAAGACCAAAATTAATTGATGTTATTCACATTGCATCCACAAGACAGCTGAGAGACCAGCTTTGTTATATAGTGAATGGAATTTGGGCAAAATCAAAAAGAATACATATATGTAAATCTAACAAAGGTGAGAACATCCTTGCATTTGACTCCAAATGCAATCACCTCAGTGCACTGAACACTGCAAAACTAAACAATGTCCCACGAAGGAGGATGGGCCAAAATCGGGGCTGTAAGAGGTGCTCCTTTTCTGAGGTATTTTCAGTGTGGTGGGGGCTGATTTCTTCAAATTCTAGGGGCAGTAACTACTCTTTTATATGCTGTTGCATTGTTCTGGAATTTTGGGAAAATAAAATCAAAACAACAGCACTTTAAAATGGAAGAAAAGAGGCAAAGCAGTGATGACGTGGCAATTGAAACAAGCAGAGAAGTAAACCTGCACAGCTGTCTGATCCAGCAGTGAACCTTCATTGCTGACTGCCTCTGCTGTTTGGTTTCAACTAACTCTGGACATAGGAGTTCGTCTAAGGAAAATAAATAAACAGCGAAGATCATGTTGCAGCTGTACAGGATGTTGGTTAGACCACTTTTGGAATACTGCATGCAATTCTGTCTCCCTGCCATAGGGAAGGATATTGTGAAACATGAAAGGGTTCAAAAAAGATTTACAAGGATGTTGCCAGGGTTGGAGGGTTTGAGCTCAGAGAGAGGCTGAATAGGCTGGGGCTGTTTTCCTTGGAGTGTCGGAGGATGAGGGGTGACCTTATAGAGGTTCATAAAGTCATGAGGGGAATGGATAGGATAAATAGACAAAGTCTCTTCCCTAGGGTGGGGTAGTCCAAAACTAGAGGGCATAGGTTTAGCATAAGGGGAAAGATTCAAAAGGGACTTAAGGGACAACTTTTTCATGCAGAGAATGGCTTATGTATGGAATGAGCTACCAAAGGAAGTGGTTGAGACCAGCAGAATTACAACATTTAAAAGGCATCCAGAAGGGTGTATGAATAGGAAAAGTTCAGAGCGATATGGACCAAATGCTGGCAAATGGGACTAGATTTATTTAGGATACCTGGCTGACATGGACAAATTGGACTAAAAAGGGTCTTTTTCCATGCCAAACATTCTGACTCAATATAAAATATTTATAAGTACGCACAGTTTTCCTTGCATTGATTTACATTAAATAACCACATTCTTTCACAATCATACCTGTTCTTCCTATACTCAAACTCAAATATTCTCATGTCTGTGTGTAAAGCGAAAAAGTAAAAACTCCTGCACAGAGATTGACAATCTAAAGGTTTAGAAAATGAACAATTGTTTACCTAGTGCTCGCCAAATCAAACAGAACAATAGAGTGAAGCAAACAAATGCCCAATTCCATTCGTGGGTATTTGTAATTGTTGATACACCAAGGAAGATGAATATAAGAGTTTCACTGACACTACTCCACATCTTCATGAAATACTTGATCGTGGTGCTAGATTTCATCGAAATATTTTCTTCCACATAGTACTTCATGCTCATTGAGCAGGCTATCAATCTGAAGAGGAAGGATTTTATTAATTCGTTTTCAAATAATATCACACAGACATCAACTCTAGAGATAGCTTCTTCTAAGACGATGACGACCTATCCCCTTCCCATTTAATGACAGACTTTCTCAGCCCCAGTAATTTGACAGATACAAATCACAATTTTCATGTTGCATTACTCCATGTACAATTTAAGATTTCTTTCTATAGAGTGATATCAACAATGTAGACTCAGTTCCTGCATATGTTGAGCTTACCTCGAAGGACTCTCCTGCTCCACCTTGCAAGTTACTTGGTGTGGTGCCCCTCAGATTAAACCACCACACTCTCTAATGCGAACACAGACCTATGGTCTGGTAGGACAACAGAGACTTTGCTTACTTACTTCGTGCTGAGCTGGCTTATTGCAGCCTAAGGTGCTGCAGAAGAAATGGAATTGGAAAGATTTTCTATGGACTTGGTTTGACTTTTAAAATCAATTCCAATTTTCAGATGAGGCATATGTTTTAAATTAATAGTTTGAATTTAAAATTTAATACAACATATCTTTCCCTTTAATTTTGTTTCATCTGTACCACCTTTGCAGATTTTGACCCGGTTTTCATCTCAGTTATGATGTCCAGTCATTTCATGACATTGGTGTCATGACGTAACCATAGCAAGAGTCCCCAAATTATTTCTGGAAGTTATAGTTGTGCCACACATGATTACTTTCCTTTTTTTTCTCTCCACAATTCAAGAATTGCCTGCTTTTACACCAGTTGATAAGATAGTCAGCCTAATTTTAATTATTCTGAAGTAGTTTACCTTTTCCTCCTAACAGCCTTTCAAGTATCAAGAGTTCGATAAAACTATGAATGCAATTAAGAAAATGGTCATGTGGAGTCAGAATCATAGAGATGTACAGCACAGAAACAGACCCTTCGATCCAACTCATCTATGCCAACCAGATATCCTATATAAATCACTTAAAACAAAACCTAATGGCTACATAAATGTTATATTTTGTCATGATTTATCTTTTTTTAAAAAATATGCACACTGGTTTTACTTGAAAACAGTTTGGCAAATGTAGTAATTTTAACCAGATGACTGCGGAGAATATGAATTCTATAATTGAGGCTGTAAATGTGGTTCAGTCAGGCAGCCCTGGTTATCATAAAAGAATGAATGTCAAGGATATTGAGGGCTGAATGCCAGAGGCAGTGAGAGGCGGTTCTATTGTCAACTGATTTATAAATAAAAGGGTGAATGGTGAGGGGTGCCAGCCTCTGAAAAGTTGCCCTTGTTCTATTCTCCCTTAAGTTATCCTGCCAATTTACCAGCACAAACTAAGTTCCATTTACCCATCTGTTTGGTCCTACATTGCCACGCAATACCACACAATTCTCAGCCACATTTTGAAATCCCTTCATGACACCACTCCTTCCCATGTCCCATATATTTGCACTCCATCAACTCTGCTCTTGATTATTCCAAGACTTTAATCATTTCATCATTGTCAGCTAATTTAGCAAGAAACGAAACCCTGGAATTTTCCCTCTCAACCTCTCGTACTCTCTGCTTCCACATAAGTGAAGATGTCTGGCCAAGCTTTCCGATCACGTGCTGTAACTTTTCAAGTATCGAGATGTCAAATCTTCCAATGAAATTCTGTGGGCATTTTATTACAGCATGAGATAAATACAGCATTTTCTTGTTAACTGGAAATGAGACCAAGAAAACAAAGCTGGTTTGGTATCTGACCATGGAAGATTCAAAGCAAGGTTTTTAAGTAAACAAATATACAGTGAACATGGCCTTTATTTTTTACTTTAAGAATTTTATGGGTCTTTTAGAGGCAACACAATTTTAAAGTTGCATTCTCGAACATTTTAAGTGTGCCGACTTGAATAATTTCTCCTCCCCTTAAACCCACTTCCAAACCAGCGCTAAATCTGAAATCTAGGTTGATCCTAATGTACAGTCCTTCAGAGAAGATGTTAAACCAAGAACTAATCTACCTTCAGAATTCAATGGACATTTGTAGAAGGAAAGTGAAGATGTCTGTTGTGTTTGGATCAATATTTATCCTTTGCCTAACATAAAAAGACAATTTGTCGGGCCATTATTACATTGTCTATGGAACTCTGCTGTGCAGGAAGTGGCTACTATGTTTATATTATAATTGTGATGAAAAAAAGAAATGATTTGGTGTAAAACATTTTGGGATGCCAAGAGGACATGAACAGGCATTGTGTAAACCCAAGTCTCTCACTGATACTTTTAACATTGTTTTTCAGATTATTGCTCAGAGAAGAATTTTTCATAATGGAGATGCACTTAATTTACTGACTGCCATGTACTATTCTTGTTTCAGATATCCAAGATTTGCAATTTGTCAAATATATTAGTCAGCTGCAAAATGTATAACAATTGTCAATATTAAAAGAACCTCAGTACAAAGAGCTGGAATTCACTGGACAGACACGTTCCGTTTAGAATATGGTTCATTCAAAAGGAGCTTTCACGCATTAAATAGCTGGTCCCCCACAGGTGGATGATGCACCTGTGGATAAAATTTTACAAAATTGTCTCCTTTGGACACACAGGCCCACCTGTGTCAATCACAGAAAACTATAAGTCATGTGAAACAGGAAAATGTCCTTGCTTACAAAAAAAATGTTTCCTGGCACAATGGTTGTTGCTGTGCCGCAGACAAAATGTCATTTAAAGTTCTCTTACCCAAGACTGACCATATTTGGGTAGATTTAGCTGAATATGACTTAGTAAAGTATCAAACTCCTACAGAACTTTTGGATGGTTTACATGTGGTAAGCCAATATGTAGAAATGTTTTTTTTAAAAATTCTCCACAATGGACAGATTTTGCATCCTCTGTGGGAGCAGCAAGTCTAACAACCACATACCTTTCTTGTTCTACACTCTTGCTCTGAATTATAAGCTAAGTTGCTGCAGAGAAAAAGGTGTATGTTAGCAGTTTTTAACACCCATGGATCTCATAGCATCTTTATCTTTCAAATGGGTACGTGAGGAACAAAAGATCGTTAATGTGTTGTTTTGCTACTAATAATGCAAAACAATTTCCACTGAAAAATACTTAAACTAATAAATGTATTACAGAGTATTTTCTTTATCAACAAACATTACAATTTTCAGTGCAGGCATAGCTAAGAATGAGGTACAAACTTGATGAAGCTACCACAAGATTACCTGTTTTTTTAAACAGCAGAAGCAACATTCTACAGCAGATTCTAACACATCTAGTTATTAATCATGTGGACAACTAAACAATAGGATAAAGTGGTGGTTGCTGCATGAATTTTTCTTTCCTCAATGATAGGGATGCTCAGCCCATCAGTGCAAAAGACATTCCTGACCCTGCTTCCATACCAGAAATGCTAAGTGAATGACCCAGCTCAGCTTCCTTCTGAGCTCCAGAACAATATGAATACAAAGTTCGGGCAACGACATTCACTCCTAGTAATGTTAAGGAATGGAATAAGGGCACTGGATAGGGAAAAAGGCTATGCATCTTAACATGTCAAACACTGTCAAAAAAAATTCCTGGATATGGGCAACAATGCAAAGCATTTGTTTTCCACCACAATTGTCTCCGAGAGGATGATGATGATGACCTGCCTTCTTGGAACCAGTTCATTACAGTACGGTTGAGAGAATTCCAGGATTTTGACCCAGTGACAATGAAGGAATAGCAATAGATTTCTAAGTCAGGATAGTATGAGACGACAGTAGAAAGTGTGGTGCTGGAAAAGCACAGCAGGTCAGTAAGCATCCGAGAAGCTTCAAATAAAGGGCTTCTGTATGAAACATCGATTCTCCTGCTCCTCGGACGCTGCCTGACCTGCCGTGCTTTTCCAGCACCACACTCTCAACTCTGATCTCCAGCCCTCACTTTCTACTAATGAGACTACAGTGGAACTTGCAAGAGGCTATATTCAAATCAAAGAAGCAGGCCATTCAGCCCATTGAGTTCACACTACCCCTCCAGATAGTATCCCACCCAGACCCATCCCTCTACCCTATTCCTGTAATTCTGCATTTCCCATGAATAACCCACCCAGCTTGCACGTCCCTACACACTCTGGGCAATTTAGCATGGCCAATCCACCTAACCTGCTCATCGTTGGACTGTGGGAGGAAACCAGAGCACTCAGAGGAAACCTGCACAAACAGGGGAGGATGTGCAAACTCCACCCAGTCACTTGAGGCTGGAATTGCACCTGGGTCCCTGGCACTGTGAGGCAGCAGTGCTAACCACAGAACTATTGTGCCACCCACATGTTTTACACTCACTTGTTTTGTCTAGATTTGGAGATGCCGGTGTTGGACTGGGGTTTACAAAGTTAAAAATCACAACACCAGGTTATAGTTGAACAGGTTTAATTGGAAGCACACTAGCTTTCGGAGGGACGCTCCTTCATCAGGTGATAGTGGAGGGCTCGATCGTAACACAGAATTGATAGCAAAAATTTACAGTGTGATGTAACTGAAATTATACATTGAAAAATTGATTGTCTGTTAAGCCTTCCATCTGTTAGAATACAGTGATAGTTACACATGAAAGAAGTGAAACTATCGCTGTATTCTAACAGATGAAAGGCTTAACAGACAATCAATTTTTCAATGTATAATTTCAGTTACATCACACTGTAACTTTTTGCTATAAATTCTGTGTTACAATCGAGCCCTCCACTATCACCTGATGAAGGAGCGTCGCTCCGAAAGCTAGTGTGCTTCCAATTAAACCTGTTCGACTATAACCTGATGTTGTGTGATTTTTAATTTTGTTTTGTCTAGATTCAATAGCTGCAAAGTTGGAAGTTGCTGTTGGAAGTAGCCTGGACAAACTGAACCATGTGAATGTACAAACTGCTGTCACACGGCAGTTTACTGTACTGATACTGTACTGTGTGTAAAGGTGACCAATGATGCAGCATTTACATGTGCTGCTTTTTCCTGGATGATGTCAAGACAGCACAGTTGAAGCTGGACTTAACTACACAAAACAGAAGGCATTCCATCACATACCAGACTTGTATACTTGGGAGAACGGATGGGTCTGGGGAGTCAGCCGGTGAGTTTCTTGTCACAGAATTTCTGGTCAATGCAACTCCACCCCTCCCCAACAGCCCCATCTCCCCAGGATGTTGATAGTAATGGATTCAGCAATGGCAATGTTACTGAATCTCAAGTTAGGATCGTCATTGTTGTGCACTATGTTGCCAATAATATCCATCAACCCAAATCTAAATCTTGTTCAGGTATTGCTACATGTGGCATGAACTACTTAATTACCTGAACACTTTGCAAACATCAGTGCACATTATCAGACGGGAAGGTCTTTGACTAAGTAGCTGCAAGTGACAGAACCTAGGACAATGAACGGAGTAACCAGGGCTGTTGTGGCACACACACTGGCAGTGCACCTACCCTGGACCTAGAGGCCCAGGTTCAAGTCCTACCTGCTCCAGAGATGTGCAATAATAACATCTCTGAACAGATTAATTGTAAAAGTAGGTTAAATAAAAAGTAAACTGAGGAACTAATCAATTGGAGAATGCGTGCTGGTGGTTAATAGATGAAAAAAAATAGTATGGGTGGTTCAGTGGTGGAGAAAAGAAACAAATCAGTTGTATGCAACAACACTCCTGGATATAAAAATGTAAAGTGAGGAACTCCTACAGTGAAGACCAGGTTCTGAAATGATTGACCTCCAACAACCATTATTATCTTCCTTTATGCTTAGTCTGATTCAAGCCACTGCAGGGGAACACCTGATTGCTGTTGACTTTGATTACTGAGGATCATTGATGCCCTGCTCAGTCAAACACTACTTTAATATCGACAGCAATCACTCTCTATTAAATTCTACTTGATTCATAAATACTGACTATGAATACATAGTTGGATCAGGCACAACTCAACATCTCATTGTTATAAATTAAGAATTCAGAAATCTTAAGTGCCCCATACCCTCAAAACACAAAAAAACAATTGACCTACTGCCACTGGCCCACCTTCTCCCAGTAGCCTCCTACAGTAGTCCCCCACTGCCCTGTACCTCCGGGGGATATGTTCCAGGACCTGCCGCAGAAGTCTGAAACCACAGATAGTAGTGAAGCCACTCATTCAAATGGGAATGTTACCACCTCCCCGGCAGCCCCCGGTTCCTGGTTCGGGAATGTTTCATGTAATATTTCCTACTGAAACTGCAGAAGCTGATTTCGCAGATACAGCAGTTCCCTGTACATTCTTCCTTCGCAGAAAGCAATCTAAAGCCTCTATTTAATTGGTCTATGCCACATTCGCAAGCAGAACACTCCAGATCCTAATGACCTGCTGCATAAAAAAGCTTTCTTGTGTCACCATTGGCAAACAAAACAAAAATCATGTTAAATATATGCCCTCTTGCCTTAGATACATCCAACAAGGGGAAAAATAAAGATTATTCTCATATCTGTTCGGCCCGGATCTCTCTCAATTTTGAAAGCACAGATGCCTGTCTTCAATATGTTTGTTAAGTCCACATGATAGTGAGAAACAGTTACATAGAAATACTGAAGATAGGAGCTAGGAGAGACCATTTGGCCCTTCGAGCCTGCTCCACCATTCATCATGATCATAGCTGATTGTCTAACTCAATAGTCTAATCCTGCTTTCTCCCCATAACCTTTGATCCCATTTGGCCTATGTGCTATATCTAGCTGCCCCTCGAATACATTCAATGTTTTGACATCAACTACTTCCTGTGGTAATGAATTCCACAGTCTCACCATTCGCTGGGTGAAGAAATGTCTCCTCATCTCTATCCTAAATGGTCCACCCTGAATCCTCAGACTGTGACCCCTGGTTTGGGACACCCCCACAATCGGGAACATCCTCCCAGCATCTACCCTGCCTCGTCCCGATAGAATTTTATAAGTCTCTGAGATCACCCCTCATTCACCTGAACTCCAGTGAAAACAATCCTAACCTAGTCAATCTATCCTCCTAAGTCAATCCCACCATCCCCAGAATCATCCTGGTAAACCTTCACTGCACTCCCTCGAGAGCAAGAGTGTCCTTCCTCAGAAAAGGAGACCAAAACTGCACACAATATTCTAAGTGTGACCTCATCAAGGCTCTGTTTAACTGCAGCAACATATCCCTGCTACTGGAAACCTCTCGCAATGAAGACCAATATACTGTTTGCCTTCTTTCTGCATGCTGTACCTGCATGCTCACTTTCAGCAACTGCTGCACAAGGATACCAGGTCCCACTGCATATTCCCCTCTCCCAATTTACAGCCATTCAGGTAGTAACCTGTATTTTTGTTTGTGCTTCCAAAGTTAATGACCTCACATTTATCCAAATTATACTGCATCAGACAATGATTTACCCACTCACCCAAACTGCCCAGCTCATGCTGAAGCATCTCTGCATCCTTGTCACAGTTTACCCTCCCAACTTAGTACCATCTGCAAACTTTGAGATGTTACGTTTAGTTCCCTCATTCAAATTATCAATTTATATTGTGAAAAGCTAGGGTCCAAGCGCAATCCCTATGGTACTCCCACTATTTACTGTCTACCAATTTGAAAAGGATCTTTGTTTCCTCTCTGCCAACCAGTTTTCTATCCACCTCAATACACTTCCCCCAATCTCATGAACTTTAATCTCGCACAATAATCTTTTATGCGGGACTTTGTCAAACGCTGTCTGAAAGTCCAAACAGATCACATCGATCGGCTCCCTCTTGTCAACTCTACTCGTTACATCCTCATATAGAATTCCAACAGATTTGTCAAGTATGATCGCCCCTTCATAAATTCATGCTGACTCTGTCTGATTCTGCCACTGATTTCTAAATACTCCGATATAAAGTCCTTGATAATGGACTTGAGAATTTTCTCCATTACCAATGTTAGGCTTGCTGGTCTATAATTCCCTGGTTTCTCTCTACCGCCCTGTTTTTCCCACAGTTGACCAAAATGAACACAGTAGCGGTTACCCAAGCCAGAAACTTCGCTGGACCCAACACAGAAATACTCTGACGACAAGAAAACAATAAAGGAAGGGATGTTCTATGGCAAGCGCATCAGCTCTCAACTCCCCTAAGCCATGGTAAACTTGTTAGCAAGATTAGATCACAAAATTGTGTTGAAGGTAGGAGACAGAGGATGGTGTGGGAGAGTTTTTTTCCCAGACTGGAGACCTGTGACCAGCGATGTGCCACAAGGATCGGTGTTAGGTTCCTTGCTTTTTGTCATTTATATAAGTGATGTGGATGTGAATGTCGGAGGATTAGTTAGTAAGTTTGCAGATGACACCAAAGTTAGTGGGATAGCGGACAGTGCAGAAGGTTATGGCAAAGTAGAAGGAGACCTTAATCAGATGGGCTGAGGATTGACAGATGGATTTGGTTAGATAAATGTGAGCTGTGGATTTTGGCAAGGCAAATCAGGGCAGGACTTATACATTTAATGGTCGCATCCTTGGAGTGTTGCCAAACAAAGAGACCTTAGGATGCAGGTTCATAGTTCCTTGAAGGTGGAATGGTAGGTTGACAGGATCGTGAAACTGGTGTTTGGTACCATTTTTGGTCACTGCATTAAGTATAAGAGCTGGGAGGTCATGCTGCGGCTGTATAGGTCATTGGTGAGGACCCTTTTGCAATATTGCATTCAATTCTGGATTCCCTGCTTTTAGAGAGATGTTGCTGAACTTGAAAAGAGGCAGAAACAATTTTCAAGGATGTTGCTGGGGTTGGAAACTTGAGCTACAGGGAGAGGCTGAAAAGGCTGGGGCTGTTTTCCCTGGAGTGACCCAAGTTGAGGAGCGACTTCATAGGAGGTTTATAAAATCATGAGGAGCTTGGATAGGGTGAATAGCCAACATCTTTTTCCCAGGGTATGGGAGTTCAAAACTAGAGGGCATGGGTTGAAGGTGAGACGGGAAAGAGACAAGGACCTGAGGGATAACTTTTTCATGCAGAAGGTGTTGCATACATAGAATGAGCTGTCAGATAAAGTGGTGGAGGCTGGCACAATTCCCACATTTAAAAGACATCTGGATGGGTTCATGCATAAAGTCATAGCGAGGTGCAGCACAGAAACAGACCCATTGGTCCAACTTGTCCATGCCAATCGGATATCCTAAGTTAATCTGGTCCCATTTGCCAGCCCATTTGACTATTATCCCTCTCAACCCATCCTATTCATTTACCCATCCAAACGTCTTTCAAAATGTTGTAATTGTATCAGCCTCCACCACTGCATCCGGCGGCTCATTCCATACACGCACATCCCTCTGCACGAAAAGTTTTCCCGTTTCCCTGCTCACCTTAAACCTACGCTCTCTAGTTCTGGGCACCCCCACCCCAGGGAAAAGAGCATGTCTATTTACCCTATCCATCCCTCTAATGATTTTATGAACCTCTATAAAGGTCACCCTTCAGTCTCCAATAGTCCAGGAAAAACAGCCCTAGTCTATTCAACCTCTCTTTCTAGCTCAAACCCTTCAACCCTGGCAACATCCTTGTAATTTTTTCCTGAACCCTTTCAGGTTTCACAACATCCTTCCTATAGCAGGGAGACCAGAATTGTATGCAGTATTCCAAAAGTGACCTAGATAATATCCTATACATCCACACATGACCTCCCAACTCCTATACTCAATGCACTGACCAATAAAGGCAAGCATACCGAATGTCTTCTTCACTATCCTATCTACCCGCAACTCCACTTTCAAGGAACTATGAACCTGCACTCCAAGGTCTCTTTGTTCTGCAACATTCTCTAGGAGCTTATCATAAAGTATTTAAGTCCTGCCCTGATTTGTCTTTCCAAAATGCAGCACTTCACATTCATCTAAACAGAATTCCATCTTCCTTGGCCAATAGTCCCATCTGACCAAGACCCCACTATACTCTGAGGTACCCTTCTTTGCTGTCCACCACATTTCAAGTGTTCATGCCATCTGCAAACTTACTAACCACATCTCCAATAGTCATATCCAAATCATTTATATAAAATGACAAAAAGCAGTAGACCCAGCACCGACCCTTGTGGCACACCACTGGTCACCGGTCTCCAAGTCTGAAAAGTTACCCTCCACCACCACCCTCTGTCTTCTACTGTCAAGCCGGCTCTATCTAAATAGCTAGTTCTCCCTCTATTCTATGTGAGCTAACCTTGCAAACCAGTCCACCAGGAGGAACTTTGTTGAACACCTTACTGAAGTCCATACAGATCAAGTCCACTGCTCTTCCCTCATCAATCCTCTTTGCTATTTCTTCAAACAAAAAAAGCTCAAGTTTGTGAGAAATTTCCCACGGACAAAATGATGTTGACTATCCCTGATCAATCCTTGCCTTTTCAAATACATGTAAATCCTATGATTCCCTTCAACAACTTGTCTACCAGTGATGTCAGACTCGTTGGTCTATAGTTCTCTGGCTTGTCCTAACCACCTTTCTTAAATAGTGGCACCACGTTAGCCACCCTACAGTCCTCCGGCACCTCATCCATGGCTATCGATGATACAAATACCTTAGCAAGGGGCTAAGCAATCATTTCCCTTGCTTTCCAGCATTCTAGGGTACACCTGATCAGGTTCTGGGATTTATTCACTTTTATGCTTTTTAAGATGCACAGCATCACCATCTCTGGAATATGGATATTTTTCCAACATGTCGCTAATTAATTCCCCTCATTCTCTATCTTCCATAATCCTTCTCCACAGTAAGCATTTATGCAAAATACTTGTTTAGTATTTCCGACATCTCCTGTAGTTATACACATAGGTAGCCTTGCTGATCTTTAAGAGGCTCTATTCTCTCCCTAGTTACCCTTTTATCCTCAATGTATTTGCAGAATCCTTTTGATTTTCCTTAACCTATTTGCCAAAGCTATCTCCTGTCCTCTTTTTGCTCTCCTGATTTCCCTCTTAAGTACACTCCTACTGCCTTTATACTCCTTTTTTTTTAGATTAGATTAGACTTACAGTGTGGAAACAGGCCCTTCGGCCCAACAAGTCCACACCGACCCGCCGAAGCGCAACCCACCCATACCCCTACATTTACCACTTACCTAACACTATGGGCAATTTATCCTGGCCAATTCACCTAACCCGCACATCTTTGGACTGTGGGAGGAAACCGGAGCACCCGGAGGAAACCCACGCAGACACGGGGAGAACGTGCAAACTCCACACAGTCAGTCGCCTGAGTCGGGAATTGAACCCGGGTCTACAGGCGCTGTGAGACAGCAGTGCTAACCACTGTGCCACCGTGCCGCCGTAGGAATCCTCTAGGGATTCACTCAATCTCTGCTGTCACATATGCTTCCTTTTTGTTCTTAACTAAAGTCTCAATTTCTCTAGTCATCCTGCAGTCCCTACCAGTCTTGCCTTTCTCCTAACAGGAATATAGTCTCTGGACTCTCACTATCTCATTGTTGAAAGCTTCCCGTTTTCCAGCTGTCCCTTTAGCTGCAAGCATTTGCCCTCAATCAACTTTTGAAAGTTCATGCCTAATACTATCAAAATTGACCTACCTCCAATTTAGAAGTTTAACACTTTAGATCCAGTCTATCCTTTTCAGTCACTATTCTAAAATTAATAGCATTACGGTCATTCGTCCCAAAGCACTCCTGCACTGCCACCTCAGTCACCTGCCCTGCCTTATTTCCCAAGAATAGGTCACATTTTCTCTAATAGCTATATTCATATAAGGGGTTTAGAGGCATAGGGGCCAAATCCTGGCAAATGGGACTAGCTTAATTGAGGGTATCTGGTCGGCATGGACGAGATGGACCAAAAGGTCTGTTTCTGTGCTGTCCAACTCTAACTCTGTCCACCAATGATTGGGCACAAATCAGGATTGTGATCAAATATTCTTCACTTGTCTGGATTAGCGCAGCTCCAACACTCAAGAAGAGTGACAATATGCAAAATAAAGTATCCTCCTTCATCGGCATCCCATCCCCACCATCAACATTCACTTCCTCCAACATCAATGCTCCATGGCTGTAGTCTCTACCAGGTTTTATCAACACCATCTTACAAATATGTAACTCTGACACCTGGAAGAACAAGGGCACCAGGTGCATGAAAGCACCAAGCACACAGTTCCTTCCCAATACTTCCCAGACTAATCTGAAAATATATCAATACTTCATTATTGCAGGGTTGAAATCCTGGAACTTCCCAACAGCAGGAGAGTTTACATCCACAGACTGCAGCGGTTCAATATGGCAGCTGTCCATCACCTTTTCAGGCATAGTAAGGGATAGCCATTGAATATTGCCTTTATAAGCAGTCCCCACATTTCATTATTCTAGAAAAGACGAACTTTCATCATCCTTCACACAAGCAACACCAATTTCTGTTTAAGAAAGAAACAACAAAACATTTACAGCCCAGGAACAGGCCCTTCGGCCCTCCAAGCCTGAGCCGATCCAAATGTATTGTCTAAACCTGTCGGTCAATTCCTAAGCATTTGTATCCCTCTGCTCCCCCCCTACTCATGCATCTGTCCAGACGCATCTTAAATGAATCTACCGTGCCTGCCTCTACCACCTCTGCTAGCAACACATTCCAAGCACACCACCCTCTGTGAAAAGTTGACGTTTCAGGCAAAAGCCCTTTAATCGGAATAAAGGGTTTTTTGCCCGAAACGTCGATTTTCCTGCTCCTCAGATGCTGCCTGACCTGCTGTGCTTTTCCAGCACCACTCTAACCTTGACTCTGATCTGCAGTCCTGACTTTCATCTCATTCCAATTACTGGCCTAACGAAGTTTTTCTGTAAGTGCTTTCATAAGTACTGGTGACCTGTACAATACACAGTACCCCAAATGCGGTCTCATCTCACCTATTTCAACATGAGCAGCATTGCAATCACTTAAGGTTACTTTCTCATGATCACATGTTTGAGGCATAAAATGGTGTGTTTGTGGAAACCACAACATTATCCAGTGGTGGGAAGCTGACTGTTCAGAGCTTCCCTTTAAGACACAGATAACGAAGAGGAGAAAACCTGCTTTACTATACGTTTTCATATGCGTGCTGTTCCCATTCACCTCAGCAGCAAAGATTCTTTAGTAACACGCCCTGTCAACCGCTCTTCCACCCTTTCTGCAACGTAAATTAAATTGTTCAGGAAACGGTTTGTGGTTTTTGTTTTTAAGCCTGATGTCAGAATCAAGCACAGGCTGAAATTCTGCAAGTTTCATTTCTGAGAAATTTAATAAAAGGCAGGGGGACCTTTTAGAAAACAGTCCTTCAAGAAGGGTTTTTCCTCCAAAACCGCAACTCAGTATCTAACAGGAAATCCAATTGACCTACAATTTGCATCACTATTGGCTAGTGGTCAATAATCCCCTGGGATCGGGGAGTCCAGAACTAGAGGGCATAGGTTTAGGTTGAGATGGGAAAGATATAAAAGAAACCTAAGGGGCAACTTTTTCACGCAGAGGATGGTACTTGTATGGAATGAGTTACGAGTGGATGTGGTGGAAGCTGGTACAATTGCAACATTTAAGAGGCATTTGGATGGGTATATGAATAGGAAGGGTTTGGAGGGATATGGGCCGGGTGCTGGCAGGTGGGACTAGATTGGGTTGGGATATCTGATCGGCATGGACGGGTTGGACTGAAGGGTCTGTTTCCATGCTGTACATCTCTATGACTCTACGACAAGCGGCCGAGTTAACAAAATCAATTATTTGCTTATGTAGCACCAACATTTTAAATGAAAATTTTCCCATAAACTAACGTCTATACAATATCAGTGGACCAATATTTTAATTGATAAAAATAATATTCATCTTAAATAGTGGTTTAAAACAGGCAGAATAGAAGGCAACAAAATGATGGGCAAATACTGGAGTATTAAAGGGTCTCTCCGATATGCAAGAGAAGCTTTCTAGAAGTGCTTCACAGACAAGCAGATAAAAGCAGGGAATTCAAATTGGTTCCAAAAGATTGTTTCTTTTATTTTATAAACAAGACAAACAAAGTTGGAGATCAAGGTCCATAAGCAGCAAAACCAAAGCAATTAAAAGTCTCTGCCAAAAAGTTATGTAATAGGGGAAAATATAAAAGAGGCCAACTCAGAAACAAAGTCTTCTTGACGACATTGAATGCAGTTTGAAACAATTTTCAGCCCTCAATCAGGGAGGGGCTAAAAAGAAAGGATCTTTGAAGGTTTTGGGGAGCAGAGGGATCAACATGGATCAGGTGTGTGTGGTGGGCAGAGAGGATTTTAAAATAGCATTTTCATGTTACATTGCCATCTATGGAAGATGGGAAACCCAGAAAGGGGATCACTTGTACACATTACCTTCAGTTTGTACACAGTAAAAGGGCATCGAATACCGAAGCAAAGGAGGTTATATTAAGCCAATATCAAACATAATTTTTAGCTTCAAATGGAGTATTGCACTCAGTTGTATGCACCAATCTTCAAAGAAAAATATCAAGACTTTTCATTGCAGGTAAGATTACAGAGTACAGCACCAGGGATGAGAAAACTCAGTTACATAGAGGGGAGGAGAAGTGGGTCTGTATTCCTTGGAGAAAAGGCACCAAATGGCTCAGGGAGATTCAGAAATATTCAAAATCATGAATGTTCTAAACAGAGGACATGGTAATGGAAGGATGGGAGGAGAGGTTGCAGAAACTCAGATTGTTTTCACTGGTAAACGGAGGCTGAGGGGTAACCTGACAGAGATCAGGTATAGATAGGGTAGATGGTCAGAGGCTTTTTTTCCCCCACGAGGATGGAAAGGTCAACTACAAGAGAGCACAGATTCAAGGTGAGGGGGGCAAGTTTGGGGAGAAATGTGTGGAAAATCTTTCATAGAGAAGATTGGGGGTATGTGGAATTCATTGCCAATGGAGATGGGGGAGCAGGTACGTTAGCAACGTATAAGGTCCAACTTGATAGACACATTAACTGGAGGTGAACAGAGGGATAGAAATCACATATGGGCTATAAGAAGCAGATCTAATTTAAGAAATAGGAATCGGTGTAAGCATGATGAGCAAAAGAGCTTGTTCCTGTTTATTGTGCTTTGTTCTTTGTAAGTTGGAGGGGATTCTGACAGACAGGATTTACATGCATTTGGAAAGGCAAGGACTGATGAGGAATAGTCAACATGGCTTTGGGTATGGGAAATTATGTCTCATTAATATGATTTAGTTTTTTTGAAGAGGTGACAAAGAAGACTGATGAAGGCAGAGTGATAGACATTGTCAATTTGGACATTCAACAAAGTTCCACGTGGTAGAACGATAGTGGTTTCAAGTTAGGAGACAGAGGGGTGGTAGTAGAGGGTTGCATTTTGAACTGGTGTGTCCCAAGATTCGGTGCTGGGTCCACTGCCTTTCATCAGTTATATAAATGATTTGGATGTGAATATAGAAGTTTTGGACACTGAAGAAGATTATCTCACGAGTACAATGGGGCCTAGATCAGATAGGCCAATGGGCTGAGGAGAGGCAGATGGGAGTTGAATTTAGATAAATAGGAGGCATTGCATGTTGGTGAGGCAAATCAGGGCTGCACTTGTATAGTTAATGGTATGGCTGTGGGGAGTGTTGCCAAACAAAGAGACCTAGGAGTGCAGATGCATAGCTCTTTGAAAATGGAGTTGCAGGTAGACAGGACATGAAGGCAGCATTTGGCATGCTTGCCTTCGTTGGTTGGAGCACTGAGTATCAGAGTTAGGACTTGATGCGGCAGTTATACGGTACATTGGGGAGGCCACTTTTCGAATACTGCGTACAATTCTGGTCACCCTTCTACAGGAAGGATGTTGTTAAACTTGAGAGGGTGCAGAAATTATTTACAAGGATGTAGCCAGGACTGGAGGGTTTGAGCTGTAGGGAAAGGGTAATTAGGTTGAGGCTTTTTTTTTTAAAACCTGCAGCGTCAGAAGCTGAGGAATATTTTATAAACTTGTATAAAATCAATGAGTGGAAAGAATAGGGTGAATAGCCAAGGTTTCTTTCATAAGGTGGAAGAGTCTAAAACTAGAGGGTGTAAGTTTAAGGTGAGCGGAGAAAGATTTAAAAAGGACCAGAGGAGAAACTTTTTCACCCAGAGATGGTGTATGCATGGAATGAGCTGCCAGAAGAATTGGTGGGAACAATTATAATTATAACATGTATAAGGCATCTGGATGGATACATGAGTATAATGGGTTGAAGAGCGATATAGGCCAAATGTTGGCAAACAGGACTAGGTCAGATTGAGATGTCTGGTCAGCATGGGCAAGTTAGATTAGAGGATTTGTTTCTATGCTGTATGACTGTATAACAGGTTAATGTAACAGCAAAAGCAGCAATGTGGCAGGAGGACAAGCTTTCCCAAGGAAGCAATGGCCAAGATCTGGAATGACTGAGAAAGCGGCAGGGGTAGGTTCAAGTCAGGTCTTTAAATAGGGCTTTGGAATTTTATCTGATAAAGGTAGAATCTGGAGAATGACCCTCGCTGATTGCTGGTTAGGACATCCAACACAGCCACAATGGTCCAAGAGGTCTCCATTTGTCTGTAATCATTGTACAATTCTGTGCACTTGGTGTTCTTATGTCACATGGACCAAAAAATGTAGCTCAATGTTAGATGTAATAGCCTGTTGGAATATTAAACACGATGAATGCAAATTGTTCTGTGGAAAGAAGTTGCTAGATTTCAGCTACTATAAGTACTGTAAACCTTCTGGCTGCATTGATTGCAGCTTCCAGACCATTCTGTTGGAAGTTTGCGAGAGCAAACAGCATTGAACTTCTTGATTAGATCAGGTATTCTGTACAAAGATTGGAGGACTCTACATTCCAGTTGTGAAAGCAATCTAAAAAGAGCACCATGCAAAAAATCCAACAGTTGCATTTTTTATGCATATCACATATGCACAGGATCAGACCAAATTTGTACGATACTCCCCCTGAAATTGCAAAGCATCACATTCGTGGACATCATTCACACGCTGCATTTAAACAGGCCATCTTAATAAAACTTGCAGCTTAAAATAGTTCAAATGTTCCCATCACCCCTAAATACTGCACGATTTAAGTAAATGGATGACTTCCTGGAGCCTTTAGCCACATCACTGAACTTGCTCAGCTTACTCCTTTTCTGGGCAATTCATTTTCAAGAACAGCTCACAGCAAACCGATTGAAAGTGGAAATGAAAAATTAACAAAACGATTTCTGCAAAGTGTGCAGATGCACTGACAGACTTCACATACACAGTTACATTGGATTGGAAAGGAGGAGGCTGATCAAATGGCTAATGACAAAACTGAGAAAAAAAAAACAAATGCAAGCATTAGATTCAGAGTTAGGAAAAGTCCCAGTGAAGCAGAATTTGAAAATTGTTATGTTTTGTTGTTCTTCCTTCAAAAGGAGAAGTGAGCCAATTTCATCACAGATCTGGCAAAGTTCTGATGGATGAGGTAGATTGGCATTGGCTGCAAATGGGACAGCATGCCACTTACAGTTGAGTTTATTCAGGGTTTCTCTCCTCAAATCTGCCCAAGACACTTGCTTGCTTACACAGAAGGTCGCAATTTTTTTTAATAAAATCTGTTTGGGTCCAGTGCAGCAATCCTGGGCAAACCCCTCCCAGGACCCTCAGTTGACATCAAAAGTCCTCGCCTTTAGTGTATTCACACAGCACTTCCTGTGGTCACTATGAAAATGTACCCCAGACCAGACCAACAACAGTATCTGTGTTACTTCAAGTTCACATACTATGTGTTAAAGGCAAACTTATAAACAAACATGTCACAACAAGGTCCCACAAATAGCAATTGAGATAAATTACCATTTAAGAGAAACAAAGTGCTGGGGTGGGGAACCTGTTCTGGCAGCATTATTGGAGAGAGAATTGAAATGTTAACTGTTTCATCTCACAGATGCCATCAGACTGGAGAGTTTCCAGCATTTTATGTTTTTAATTCCAGACTTCAGTATCTTCTGTATTTTGCACAACAATGCCTACTTGTTCGGTTTTAAATGATATTTGTTTTATATCACATATTGGTTAGTAGCAACAAGAGACTACTTAAGAGCCCCCCCTTGTCCTCACCTGCCACCCCACCAGTCTCTGCATCCAATTCATCATCCTTAAAACACTCCCGCCAACTCCAACTAGAGCCAACCACCAAGAACATCTTCCCCTCCCACTCCTCTCCACTTTCTGTAAGGACGGTCCCCTTCGACAGTCCTTGGTTTGCGCCCCTATTCCCACCAGCTACCCCCACCCCCCCCCCCCCCCCGCCCCTCGAGGAACCCCAAGGTACCTTCCCCCGCAACCGGAAAAGATACAAACCTGCCAGTACACCATCCCCCTCAACTCCATCCAGGACCCCAAACAGTACTTCCAGGTGAGACAGAGGTTCACCTGCCTTTCCTCCAACCGAGTTTACTGCATCAGGTGCTCCTGATGTGGTCTTCTTTATATTGGGGAAACTGAACGTAAGCTCAGGGAACGTTTGCTGAGCATCGCAGCCGGGCCCACAGGGGCCAATCAGACCTCCCAGTCACTGCTCATTTCAATTCCTTCCCCACTCCCTTTCCAACATGACCATCCTTGGCCTCCTCCATTGCCACAGGCCTTCCCCCCTCCCTTCCATTTCTTTCAGACACCAACCAGATTCATTCCTCCCACTGACCAACCATGTCGTACCCTCGACCTGTCTTCACCTAGCCCCACTTCACCATCTTGCCCTGCCTCCCCCTTTATCTGCAGCTCCCCCTACACCCACCCCCCCATCCCCACCCATCCTGAAGGGTTACACCCGAAACGTCAACTTCTCCACCTCTTGATGCTGCTGGGCTTGCTGTGTTCTTCCAGTCTCCTGCTGGTCGACCTTGAACAGGGAAATTATACTTTTGTGGCGCTTGAACAAGCAGACAGGTTTCAGCCCTGCCTGAATTCCAAAAGACAGTACAGATACTGGGGAAAAAAAAGAGGAAAAATCAAAGAAAGGGGCAAAGGAGAGAAAAAAAAATGTAAATGCTAAGCTTTACAGAGAGTTAAACAATTGCTGAAAGGAAAAGAAGTACCATGAAAATGTGCCAGGCCCGGGTTCAATTCCAGCCTCGGTGACTGTTGTGTGGAGTTTGCATATTCTCCGTGTCTGCGTGGGTTTCCTCCGGGTGCTCCAGTTTCTTCCCACATTCTAAAGATGTGCAGGATAGGCGAATTGACTATGCTAAGTTGTCCAGAGCATTCAGGGACGTGTATTAGACGGAATAAATGCAGCGCAATGGGTTAGGGAAATGGGTCAATTGTTGTGTCACATGGCCTGTGTCCACACTATAGGGGTTCTTCTTCTCTGAAAAATTAAGCCAACTTTTTTTTCAAAAAATTAACGGTTGCAGTTTTGGAATAAAAGAAATGTGCAGTTCCATTTCAGGCACAAGATCAAGAATGTAAACTGTCAAAAGTCCAGGAAGAGTGTTTAAGCAAAATACACACAGACAAATGTAAATATATTCTGCACTGTTTAACTCATAATATAAAACTATTTCCAGATATCTTTCTGTAAAAGGAGACAGTTTCTTTGATTTTTGATGATGATTTGATTGTATTGCTTTAAAACAGACAATAGATATGATGGGATACTATTTAGAATAGCTAGAGATTGCTGCTTAGCAAGGACATTAACAGTAAGCATGGGTCAACTGAAAGAAAGACTGACCAATTAGAAACCTAAAATCAGAAAGCAGGGTCTCTTTTTAAAACACCTGTAGAAACAGCTAACAAAATGAGTATTGATCATATAGAAAGTTTGTGGGGAGTTAATAATGGGAACAAAAAGAGAGTCACATAGGTATTTTGCATCAGTTGTAACTATAGATGACACAAGTAACATCCCAGAAATAGCTAGAAGTCCAGAAGTTGAAGGAATAAAGGAACATTAAAAACACTACAAAATCAGAGATATGGCACTGAGCTAATTATTGGTGCTGGATGCTAACAAGTCCCACAGGCCATGACGGACATCCTCCTGAGCTCTAGAAAGAAATAGCAAGTAAGATAATGTGTTGGTTTTAATTTTCCAAAACTCCTTACATTCAGGAAGGTTCCATTAGCACAGAAATAACAAGTGTATTTTCTTTACCTAATAAAGTCATCACAGTCTCACCAAACCATAGAGCTGCTCTCCCACGAGAGAGAGTCATGAGATACAGTCAGAGATGTACAGCAAGGAAACAGACCCTTTAATCCAACTTGTCCATGTCAACCAGATATCCTAACCTAATCTAGTCACGTTTGCCAGCACTTGGCCCATATCCCTCTAAACACTTCTATTCATATACCTATCCAGATGCTTTTTAAGTGTTGCAACTGTACCAGCCTCCACCACGTCCTCTGGCAGTTCATTCCATACACGCAACACCCTGTGTGTGAAAATGTTGCCCCTTAGGTCCCATTTAAAATGCTTCCCCTCTCACACTGAACTTATGTCCTGACTGGTGCTGCTTTAAACCGAGGGTGACCACGCCTCAGATGAGGGGAGAGGTTGAGGAAAAGAGTTCTTTGTGGTAACCTTAGCCATTGCAGGAATTGAACCCACACTTTTGGCATCACTCTGCATCACAAAACAACCATTCAGCCAACTGAGCTAACTGATCCCCAAGGGACACAGACAACAGGAAACTACAGTTCTGTAAATATGAGTGCCATAGGGAAAAATGTTAGAAACTACTATAAAAACATTACAGCAAACATTTAGAGAAGGCAATTGAGGTAAATCCAAGAGTCAACAGTTTTGTAAGAGTGAAATCATGTTCAACCAACTTATTGGGAGTTCTTTGAGATGGTAATATGCTGTGGATAAAGGGGAACTAATGGATGTACTATACTTCAATTTCCAGAGGCAATTTTATGCCAGAGTACATGAAGAAATCCCCAAAGAACATGGCATTCTCTTCTATATTTTCAGGTTTAAATTCAAATTCTTTTAAAAAGGACAAACTTGCCGGACTCAAAGTGACAGATATTGAATCACATGACGGTTTCTGTAGAAACAACCTGATCATCCCTTCAATGTATAGGCATTCCAACTGAAGCAGGCATAACAGACTTTGAGTTGTGTGTGGTGCTGGAAAAGTACAGCAGGTCAGGCAGCATTCGAGGAGCGGGGAAATCAACGTTTCAGGCCAGAGTCCTTCATCAGGAATTCGTGATGAAGGGCTCCTGCCCAAAACGTCGATTCTCCTGATCCTCGAATGCTGCCTGACCTGCTGTGCTTTTCCAGCAACACACTCTTGACTCTGATCTCCAGTATCTGCAGACCTCACTGTCTCCATAACAAACTTGGAGACCATCGGTCTACTTCCATCCAGCTCGACAAGGAAAACCAAACGCCTATGATGCTAAAATGAGCACTAATGCTTTTACAGTGATCTCATTACCTCAGAGCACAGTAATGGCAGAGATAAAACTATCCTGTTGGCTTTGAATTAGCAACCTGTGCTTTCAGTACTGAAAATGCCTAACTTTATTACATGAGTGAAGTCAAATTTTGCTGATATTACTTCAAATGTACTGTTCTAGAATTTTATGTCGGTTGTTTTCTTAAAACTCATGAGAACAGCAGTTCCCAGTCTATGCTCCATCTTTCTCTTTCTCCCCCAAAAGGCTCCTTTCCAGAGAGAATCTTGGATTTTTCTTGTGAAACTTAAATTCCCTGAGCACAGGTAAGGTTGTTGTACCTGTGAAATGTCCTCTAAGTAGCTCCCAGTTCCCACGAGAAGAACTGGCAATATATCAGTCAACCGGCAGACTCCCAATTGGACTGTGATTCACTGAACACAAGTCATGTAAACCAATAACTTTTTTTAAAAAAATTGTTACTTTGAATTCTTGTGCATGAATGAAGTAGCAAAGCAATTCCACTCACTGAGTGCTTTGTTAATAAACCTACTTTTTGTTTCTAATCTTCAAAGGATTTTGCTTTGGGTTTACTTCAAAAGTTGGAATCCAACAAAAAAAAATCAAGATTTTGGGACTATCTTTAGGGCTACCTCAGGAAGGAATGGGAATTAAAAGGAAAATGAATAATTTGAACTATACCTCACAGTCTCAGGCTTATGGCGTGATAAACAATAGTAATTTAAATTTATCCCATCACTCTTTGGTACACAACAGTGCCACATCAAAGGTAACTGCAGAGAATAAAAGCTCATGGTGTAGAATGTAACGTACTGAAATGAGTAGAAGACTGCCTACTATTTCCTGTAATCAAGCCATAAACAGGTCATTTTTCTGGTTGGCAAGCGAAGTGGGAACTGGACTGCAGGGGCTCAAGAAGGCAGCTCAACCCCAACCTGCTCAGGGGCAACTAGGGATGGGCCCAGCTAGTGATTCCAAGATCCCACGCATGAATAATATAAAATGGTAACAAGTCATATCTCACAGGAATCATTGTTGCAACCCCAAATTTTTTACAAAGTATACAAAATGCTCAGATGAAAAGACTGAAGGGATTATGCCAAATTTCCGGCTTACATGAAGACATGTAGGATCATTATTATGAAAAAAAGAATATAAAGGGAGCTACAAAGCGATACGGATAGGTTAAGTAAATGGGCAAAGATCTGGAAAATGGAGTATAATGTGGGCAAATGTGAAATTGTCCATTTCGGCAGGAGGAGTGAAAAACAAAAAAAAAGACAGCTTTGAGGTGCAGAAGGAACAGACTGTCTCAGGTCATGAACCACAAAAATTTAGCATCAGGTACAGCAGATAATTAGGAAAGCAAATAGAATTTTATACGCTATACAGAGCACTTCTGGATTACTGTGCATAGAATTGCTGTTTAATGAAGGATGCAAACGCATTGGATACTGTTCAGAGAAGGCATATGGGCCTAATATCTCAAAGGGTGGATTGTCTTAGGAGGAAGGGTTGATTAAGCTTGACTTGTATACACCAGTGTTTAGATGATTAAGGTACAACTGGAAACATGGATGCAAAGGTGGGGTCTTGACAGAGCGGAGGTGGAAAGAAGGTTTCCTCTTTTTGGAGGACCTAGAACTATGAGTCACTGTATAAAAATAAGGAGACAGAGAAGAAGGACACTAAGGGTTGTGAATCATGGGAATTCTCAATGAAGAGGCTGTGGAAGCAGAATCTCTGAATATTTTTAAGGCAGAGGTGGATCGATTTTTGACAAGCAAGGGCCTGTAAGGCTACCAGGGGTAGAAGGAGAATGTGGATAAAATCAGATCAACTGTGATCTTATTGAACACCAGAGTATACTCAAGGGATCGGGTAATCTACTCCTGCTCCTAGTCTGTATATTCATATTCCAATATGTAAAAAGGTATGGGTAAATTCAGAAGCACAGATAGTGTAACATGCTAGTTGTATTTAAGACTGCACCTTTAAACCATACTATTTAATAATTACATTTTTTGCACTTCTTCCAAAGACAGTAAAAACTATAACTTAAATCGAACAAAAAGGTCTTTCCTAGGTAGGTAGCCTCAACATTAGGCAGTGATAGTAATAAAAGGTCAGCTCTACCATTGACACTCACATTCCAAAACCTAACTAAAAATTCTGATTGTAGTAAAGCCAGACATAAACATTCCTGATGAAGAACTTTGTCCGAAATGTCGATTCTCCTGCTCCTCAGATGCTGCCTGACCTGCTGTGCTTTTCCAGCACCCCACTTTCGACACTGATCTTGAGCATCTGCAGTCCTCACTTCCTCCTCACAAAATTTTCTCCCCTAAGTTACATTTTGGTTTCTTCACCCACCCAATGGAAGTGCTCTTTCCACAGAAATCTGCTTCTATGAAAAAGCATGATCAGACTATTTCAATTCCAAAGTTGTGACAGCGTTGTTCACAAGGTGTTTTTCTGTAATATCTCTAAAGAGATGGGGGAGAAGCAAGTGTTTTACATCCTCCTGAGGATAGACACAGAGCTTGTAATACCAAACTGAGTGAGCAGACAAATGTGTTCCCTAACAGTCCAAATGCATTCTCCTTTCCTACCATTTTGAAACTTGAAGTTCCCACCCCACACCACAATTCATACAATCAAATGCTACTCAATTAAATTTTTAAGCATCTACCATTAGGATGCATATTGTCTTCACAAAATGTATTCAAGAATTGTTTGCATGGCAGGATTAAATCAAGACTCTTCCCACTGTTTAAGTTAATGATCATATATATGTGAACAACTGAAACTACTTTCATCAAAATTGGTTTCATGAAATCGATACTACTATCACCTGGCTACTGGGAACAACAGGATCCAGTACCAACCAGTTTTTCTTCCAACACTGAAGAAAATCTAAGTGGTTTCTGGGCAGATTTTCTAAGGAATCATATTGTTTCATAACCGTATTCAACCGGTTAATGCCAGTACAGATACATTAAAACTGTTTGAAGTTATTTAATTTTAACTTTAAAAGCTTCTTCAAGGTACACACAGCATCAGGAATTATAAAGCTGCTATCCAACAGGTCATTCTAATGCACAGACATACTCTTCAAGGGTGAGCAGTGTGAAATTCAAGTCAAATAACCTGGAGAGTAAAACTCTTTACAGTACTGCAGCAGAGTTACTCAGTTCCACAGAAAATTACACAGACACCTATAAAAATGTGACAGATGGGGAGTTAGGATGCATTTGGTCAGTTATGTTCTCCCAACTAGTGGTTGTCCAAAACTCTGCTGGTGACTTCAATTATTGTTGAAAGTCCTATTCATACATCGACTTTGTATCAAATCCCTTTCCAGCAACTAACAGATTTTAAAATTCCCATCTTTGTTTTCAAAACCCTCAAATAGCTTACCCCAATGTTCTGACCCTAAAACTTTCAGAGGTACATGCATTCATGTTAGTCTGGCCTCCTGAGCACCGCAAATATTATTAGTTCTACTACTGGTGACCGTGCCTTTAGTTGGATGGGTGTCAAAGTTGGGAATTTTCTCCATATGCTTCATCATCTCACCTTCCCCATTTATGATTTACAAAGCATTTGGTT
The DNA here is from genome assembly GCF_020745735.1 of Hemiscyllium ocellatum. NCBI lineage: Eukaryota > Metazoa > Chordata > Chondrichthyes > Orectolobiformes > Hemiscylliidae > Hemiscyllium > Hemiscyllium ocellatum. The sequence continues at coordinate 69,750,675 of NC_083406.1, read as the reverse complement.
GACTAACTTAATATGTGGTTCACTGTCTTTTTTTTGTTTGATATTGTTCCAATGAAGCTCTTTTAGACATTTTATTATGTTAATGGTGCCAGTTGTCAATGAATAGGTCAGTTCAACTGAACCAAAGGACATATCGCTACTGAACACCAGATGTGTCTTTGCGATGCAGGCCTGGCTCCAACAGAAGCCTCTCTGTTGAGTGCACAAAAGATCCCTTTAGTCATTTCCAGGAAGTATACAATCCCTCAAGTCAGAAGGAAAAAAATTCCCTTCAAATATCTGGATTGCAAAAGTGACCTACGTGTATAATATAGTCATCTTGCTGCAAGAGACCAGGAGGAAATAAATAGAAAGAAAATGCTTCAGAACAACATTTTCATTATTTTATCAAATGAATGAGTGTACAGTTTTTTTAAACAAAGCAAAAACTTTGAAACTAGTACTTCCTTGCTACTAAAATAACATTGATCCATTGATCTGCTGGCCAAAGTTCATCAAAAGGACATTACTTGAAAACAAAGTGATCCTTCATTCAGTAGAGAAACTGTGCATACTCACGCCATGATTCCAGACAATCGGAACATTTCTGCTGTCAGGTAGCAGAGGTAACTGTACAGGAAGACAAACAATGGCTCGATTATACGAACATTCTGAGTAAAGCGGGTGGTGAAAGCTGCAACAAATCCATAAATAATCCCAACTATTATGCCACCAATGCCCACCACGAAAAACTGGGCAATTCCAGCAAAGATATCAACTGTTAGAATATCACGCATCTGGCAGAAAGACTTGAATATGTGGTACAGAGCCTAAAGGGAGCAAAAGAAAAAGGATTATTAAATCAAACAGCTAAATGGAATATCTGGATTGTTTCAAGGACAGGAAATTACGTTCCACATTCACAAAGTCAAATTATGGTGAATTCCTACAACAGAGATACTGAAATACTGTCTCATGCCCATATAATCAGTCTTTTCTAGAAAAATAAATTTGCTGTTTGATTTCTGATATGATCCATTCCAAAGTACATTAACTTGAATTATTCAACATAATTTCAATCTTTTCCACCCCATCTTCCACAATTATGTTTCTTCAAATCACAGAACAATGCTATTCAGGAGGCAATTCAGTCCACTGGGTCAGAGCTAGCTCTTTCAACCACAACCTAGTTAATCCTACTCCCCTATTTGTTCCCATTTACCATTTCAACATTTTCATTGAATCCCTACAGTGTGGAAACAGGCCATTATGCCCAACAAGTCCACACCAACCCTCTGAAGAGTATCCCACCCAGACCCATTCCCCTACTCTATTACTTTACATTACCCCTGACTAACATACCTAAGCTACATATTTCTGAACACTATGGGTGATTTAGCATGACCAAATCACCTAATCTGCACACTTTTGGACTGTGGGAAGAAACCGGAACACCCAGAGGAAACCCATAAAACCCATGCAGACATGGGGAGAATGTGCAAACTCCACACAGTCACCAGAGTCTGGAATTGAACCGGGTCCTGTGAGGCAGCAGTGCTAACCACTGAGCCACCATGCAGCCCTGAAGAAATTCAAATATTTATCCAACTCCCTAAGATTACTATTGAATCTATATCCAAGTTAGTTAGCACATTCCAAACACAACTAGCCATTAGAGTTACGCCCCCTCTGGTTCATTCACCAAATCACTTTCTCTCTGCTCCAAGGCCAACAAAGTTTATGGAACTTAAAAAAAATCAAAAACAACGTTACTTTAAACAGGAGGAGAGTGGTGATTGTTTGAGTGGGACCCAAAGGGAGATAGTGAGAAAAGAGATAAGTCTGTGGCTGGTACAGTTCAGAAGAAGAGCAAGTCAAATAATCAAGGCAGGCAGAGAATGAGATAAGACTGATTAATTAAACTGCATTTATTTCAAAGCAAGAGGCCTGACAGCTAAGGCAGAAGAACTCAGGGCATGGTTGTGAACATGGGACTAGGATACCATAGCGATTACAGAAAGGTAGCTAAGGAAAGGGCAGAACTGGCAGTTCACTGTTCCAGTGTACAGAAGCTATAGGATTGACAGAAATGGGGGTCAAGAGGGGAGGGGGATGTAGCATGTTTGGTTTGAAATAACATTACGGCTGTACTTCAGGTGGACATTCCTGCGAGTACTTCCAGTGAAGTTATTTGGAACTGAGAAATAAGAAAGGGATAATCACCTTAAGAAAGGGATAAATTATGAACCTGCAAAATATCAATAAGGGCAGTCCATGTTTGAAAGACACAAAATGACTGACAAGAGATAGACAGGATTAGATATCTGTTCCATCAGGATGAAACATAATGATACCTTTGGACAGGATTACGCCAAGGTGAATGGGAGGCCCTACAAGCAATCACCCGAGATTGTTCGATAAGAGGATATCTAAGGACTGACACAAGCTCGTGAAAATACGACATTTGATTGATTCCAGCCTCATTAATAAAAGGTATATTATCCCATTAGGTGAACAGTGCCCATTAGAATAACGAGTGTAAGTCTCAGTCCGTGAACCAGTCAGCTTAACTCCTTATGAAAACAGCTAAAGTTATTTTATAGTAATCAGTTGTTTCTTTGAAGTTATTCAGAATACTAAGAAATAGGTTCTAAAGGTTCTTCAGATAATCAGAGATAGATTTTGACATAATTATATAGATACACGTATAACCAAAGTATAATAGAAGCACGAGGGGAAAAGCATTTAAACCTAGATGTGAAAGTTATTCAGTCTAAGGAACCGTTCACTATCTCTAAAAATACATCTGGCGCATCCTAAACAAAATAGATTGCTTGTAACTTATTAGTTAGCAAGTGCTAACAGTAGAAGTAGCTGTATAACTTAAAACCTTATAACTAACATAATAAATTAACATCATAAATCTTATAGCAGTTACCTAATACCAACTGTCTTTTGTATTTTGTTACATATATAATTGGGAGAGTGGAAAATATGAGAGGAATAACAGAATTTGGTAAACATAGCGCAAGGAATACAATAACTAACAGATTCAAGCAGTCTTTAGAAATAGGCAAGTCTGGAATGGACCTGAAGGAGTATAACCAGTAACCTCGGAACGTGAACTATTAGGATGCATAGAACCTGGGGCTGTCCTTAGGAATGCCCATAATTGATTAGGTGTCTTGAATAAGGGGGAAGGACACAGTAACCAAGCTGCATGTGATTTTACAGAACATGCATAAAAATGTTGTACTCCACTGTAAAAATCAGAGTGTGACATTGATCTCTCTTTTGATCTGAGCTGTAGATTAAGGGAATTACTGGGTTCTCATGTCGAGGCCAGATTCGGGAAAGATCTTTGGCCCTCTCCCTGCACTAACCATTTGTTAATTGAATAATAATCTGTCACTCACCTGAGTCTTTGTCCCTCGGTTTTTTTTTTTGGGGGGGGGGGTTGGATTACGTTCCTCTAGTCAGCAGGAAATTGAGAAGCAAATTTATAATGAGATCTCAGATATCTGTAAGAATGATAGGGTTATAATGTTAGGGGATTTTAACTTTTCAAGTATAGATTGGCACTGCCATTGAGGGATTGGAGGGACAGGTTTTCTTTTTAAAAAAAGAGTATACAACAAAGTTTTCTTATTCATGTGTGGATGTACCTAATGTAGAAGGAGCAAAAGGAAATAGGACACAGCAAGTGACTGAGGTGTCAATGGAGGAGCACTTTGGAGTCAATGATCCTAATTCTATTAGTTTTAAATAATTCTATTAGTTTTAAATGAAGAAAGATAGATCTGATCTAAAAGTTGAAGTCCTAAATTGGAGTAAGGCTAATTTTGACAGTACTGGGCAAGAACTTTCAAATGTTGATTGGGGGTGGATTGTTGCAGATAAGGAAATAGCTGAAAAGTGTGAGGCCTTCAAGAATGAGATAATGAAAAGTCCAGAGGTAGTATTTTCCTGTTATTGTGATGTACACGGCTGAGAAGTGTAGGGCATGCTGGATGACAAGTGAAATTGAGGCTCTGGCCAAGAAGATTAAGGAAGCATAGGTCAGGTATCTACAGCAGGAATTTAGAAAATCCCTCAAGGAGTATAAGGGCAGTAGGCGTATACTCAAGAGGGAGATCAAGAGGGCAAAAAAAAGGGGGCATGAGATCACTTCAGCAAATAAGGTTAAGGAGAATCCAAAGAGATTCTACAAATTCTTCCAAAAGGCCTTTGATAAGGTGCCTCACGGGAGGCTGCTGAGTAAGGTGAGGGCCCATGGTGTTCAAGGTGAGCTACTGTCATGGATTGCGTATTGGCTGTCTGACAGAAGACAGAGTTGGGATAAAAGGTTCTTTTTCAGAATGGCAGCTGGTGACAAGTGGTGTCCTCCAGAGTTGGGGCCGCAGCTGTTCACTTTATGCATTATTGATCTGGATGAAGGGACTGGGGGCATTCTAGTGAAGTTTGCTGATGATACAAAGTTAGGTAGTACTGAGGTGGTGGGAAGGCTGCAGAAAGATTTAGACAGTTTAGGAGAGTGGTCCAGGATACGGCTGATGAAATTCAACGTGAGCAAATGCGAGGTCTTGTACTTTGGAAAAAAGAATGGACTATTTTCATAAAATTCATAAAGCCAAAGTACAAAGGGATCTGAGAGTGCTAGTTCAGGATTCTCTAAAGGTTGACTTGCAGGTTGAGTCTGTGATTAAGAAAGTGAATGTAATGTTGTCATTTATCTCAAGATGGTTGGAATATAAAAGCAGGGATGTGCTTCTGAGATTTTATAAAACTCTAGTTCAGCCCATTTAGAATCCTGTGTCCCATTTTGGGCCCCACACCTCAGGAAGGACATACTGGCACTGGAGCGTGTGCAGCCGAGATTCACACGGATGGTCCCTGAAATGGTAAGCCTAACATACGATGAACGGCTGAGGATCCTGGGATTGTATTCATTAGAGTTTAGAAGGTTGAGGGGAGATCTAATAGAAACGTACAAGATAATTCATGGCTTAGAAAGGGTGAACTCTGGGAAGTTGTTCCTTCAGGTGGAGAAGGAACAGCCTTAGAATTAGAGGGGCCAATTTAGAACAGAAATGAGGAGACACTTCTTCAACCAGAGGATGGTGGGCCTGTGGAATTCATTGCCACAGAGTACAATGGAGGCCAGGACGTTAGATGGTCTTCAAGGTAGAGATTGATAAATTCTTGATCTCACAAGGAATTAAGGGATATGGGGAGAGTGCGAGTAAGTGGAGTTGAAACGCCCATCAAAGGCAGAGTGGGCTTGGTGGGCCGAATGGCCTTACTTCCACTCCTGTCTTGTGGTCTTATGCACGAAGAGCAAAAGAGTAACTAGGGAAGAGAACAGTACCCCTTAAAGATCAACAAGGCTGCAGAATCACAGGTGGTGTGTGAGATACTAAATGAGTACTTCCCATCAGCATTTACTGTGGATAAAAATATGGGAGCTAGAGAAATAAACATTGATGTCTAGAAAAAGTGTCCATAATACAGAGATGGTGATGCTGGAGGTCTTAAAGTGCATAAAGGTGGATAAATCCTTGAAACTTGATCAGGTGTATCCCAGAACTCTCTGGGAAGCTAGGGAAGTGATTGCTGGACCCCTTGCTGAGATTTTTATCATTGATAGCTACAGGTGAACTGCCAAAAGACTAGAGGTTGGCTAACATGGTGCCATTATTTAAGAAAGGTGGTGAGGAAAAGCCAGGAACTATAGGCCGGTGAGCAAGACATCAGTGGTGGGTGAATTGTTGGAGGGGATTCAGAGGGTCATTTTACATGCATTTAGAAAGGCAGAGACTGATTAAAGATAGTCAACATTGCTTTGTGCATGAGAAATCATGCCTCACTAACTTGATTGAGTTTTTTGAAAAAGTGACAAGGAAGATTGAGGAAGTCAGAATGGTGGATGCTGTCTATATGGACTTCAGCAAGGCATTCGACAAAGTTCCACATGGTAGACTGGTTAGTAAGATCACATTACATGGAATCTAAGGAGAGCTAGCTATTTGGATACAAAATTGGCTGGAAGATAGGAGACAGAGGGTGGTCGTGGAGGGTTGCTTTTCAGACTGGAGGCCTGTGACCAATGTGCTGCAAGGATCGGTGTTGGGTCCACTGCTTTTTCACATTTTTACAAATGATCTGGATATGAATATAAGGAATGGTTAGTAAGTTTGCAGATAACACCAAAATTGGTGGTATAGTGGACAGTGTGGAAGGTTATCTCAAAGTATAACTGGACCTTGATCAGATGGGCCAATGTGCCAAGGAGTGGAGTTTAATTTAGATAAATGTGAGGCTCTCCATTTTCGAAAAGCAAATCAAGGCAAGACTTATGCATGTAATGGTATGGTCCTGAGTAGTGTTGCTGAACAAAGAGACCTTGGGGTGCAGTTTCACAGTTCTTTGAACGCGGAGTCAAAGGTTGACAGGATAGTGATGGTAGTGTTTGGTGCACTTGCCTTTATTGGTTAGTGCATTGAGAATAAAAGTTGGGATGTCATGCTGCAGCTGTACAGGACATGGGTCAGGCCACTTTTGCAATACCACATTCATTTCTGGTCTCCCTGCTATAGGAAAGATGATGTTAAACTTGACAGGGCACAGAAAAGATCTACAAGGATGCTACTGGGATTGGACGGTTTAAGCTTTAGATGCAATGTTAAAAGATTAAATGGGAATCTCTCTTTGGATAAAAAGTGAGGTCTGCAGATGCTGGAGATCAGAGCTGAAAATGTGTTGCTGGTTAAAGCGCAGCAGGTCAGGCAGCATCCAAGATACAGGAAATTCGACGTTTCGGGCATAAGCCTGATGAAGGGCTTATGCCCGAAACGTCGAATTTCCTGTTCCTTGGATGCTGCCTGACCTGCTGCGCTTTAACCATCTCTCTTTGGATATCAATGTAATATTAAAGAGTTAAACTGCACTGAGTGAACATTCTGGAAGCAGGTGGGACGACATTCATTCAGGAATGTGAATGACCCCCACTCCAGTCAGACAGACAGTCATTTGCTGATACTCCTCCTTTTATCAAATTAAACTATCATTCAAACTCGTCCATTCAAAAATGCTTTCTAGCCATCCCCTGAATCTAGGTATGTCGCACCTGCACTGTCTTGGGGAATCACTGAGTCTGGAAATCATTTGCATAACAATTCCCCAAGATTAGAGCATTAGTATTTCCATTATCTCAGAGGATGATTGCATCATACCAATGTTACCCCACGTATAGGTGACTGAAGCAGGGGGTTGTCTTGAGTGGCATGTGACTATGGGGGAGTGGCCACAGAGATTGTAAGCATGGCCAACTGACCTGCATAAAGGGAATGTGTTTTTTTTTTGTTCACGGCCTCTTTGACTCAACTTTACACGCCTACAAAGAAGGTCAAAGGGGGTCACCTAGCTTGTTCAAGCTTTAATAAACTTTAACTATTTGCCGAAGTTGGCGTGTGCGAATTGCATCTAGTGTGTGAAACTTCAGGAAAAGAACCATACATAGGGAGAGGCTGAATAGGCTGGGATTATTTCCCTGCAGCATTGGAGGCTAAGGGATGACCTTGTAGAGCTTTATAAAATGATAAGGGACATGGATAGGGTGAATAATCAAGATCTTTTTCCCCAAGGTGCAGGAGTCCAAAGCTAGAAGGCGTAGGTTTGAAGGGAGATGGGAAAGTTAGAAGATACCAAAGGGCCAACATGTTCGATTAGAGGGTGCAGCGTGTATGGAATGAGCTGTCAGAGGAAGTGATGGAGGCTGGTACAACTACAACATTTAACAGGCATCTGGATGGGTATATGAATAGGAAGGGATAAAGGGATATCAGCTAGATGCCAGCGAACGGGACTAATTTGGGACATCTGGTTTGCACAAGTTGGACCAAACGGTCTGTTTCCATGTTATATGACTATGAATATTCAAGTGCTAATCTACATCATTATGTAGCCAAATTGGCGTAAAGGCTATCAGATCATACATTTCCATTTGTACCATGAGTTTATCTGTTTTGTTTGGAGTGCTATTTGAATTCAGATAGTTTTTTTCCCCCTTTTATTAATTTTATAACATCTAAAATGTATCTGTTGATTTACCTGTAGATTTGTACTCACCATCCCTTCCTGGCACAGCTTATCTTTTTCCATTTTGATACCGTTCTCTTGTCTTGCCTCTACACTTTAATTTACCACATCTACCCAATTTTTTTTATCTTTGCCTACTATTTTTAAACTCCTTTTCTTCCCTCGCTCTGCAGCTTGTTCAAGCAGCAGTTCAATTTCTTCTATAGGACTGGTTTTTCATGCCCCACAAACTTGACACTACCTCTCCTGCACCAGTCTTTCAGTCGCATATTAAATTTCTAATCTTATTTACCTTCTACCAATTTGCACTGGATCAGGGAATAGTCCCATGATAATTGCTACAGAACTCCTATAGTTTGCCCATCACGTCCACACGGACCCTCCAAAGCAGATCCCATCCAGACCCACCCCATCCCTGGGACCCTATATTTCCCATGATTAATCCACTTAACCAGGACACTATGGGCAACTTAGCATGGCCAATCCATCTAACCTGCACATCTTTGGACTGTGGGAGGAAACCAGGGCACCTAGAGGAAACCCGCACAGACGGGGGAAGACTGTGCAAAGTCCACACAGACAGTGTGGATGCTAGTATCGAGTCCAGGTTCCTGTCACTGTAAGGTAGCAGTCTTAACCACTGAGCCACCCAATGCAGTTGAGATTTTGCTCATCAATTTGGTGTCTATATGCTTATAAACTATGGCAAAAAAAATGCCTTCAGCCTGAAGTCAGTGGTCTGGGACTACTGAGGAAATTTGTTTGAAAGTTAAAAATTGAGATTGTGTAAGGCCTGAAAGTGATCAGCACAAAGTGGCAAGAGAATTAGCCAAAATAACATTTCTAATGAATGAAGTAAGTGAAAGAAAATGGTGGACAAAAGAACACAACAATGGAAATTCATAGCAAATGAAATATTGAATTTTGTAAGTTTATCCCATCCTCAAGATTCAGAAAGGAAGTCTAGTATGTTAATAAAAATCAAGAGAACGAGTCAAAGAGGATGAAGAGGAAGACGGTGATTGAAGAACTTTATTCTGTGTTAGATCACAAATTTGGTTATGTGGTTTTAATGATTCTATACTGTTTATACAGTAGGGTAAACTCATTTTTGATGTTGCCTGAGGGCAAGAGACAATTTTTGTCCTGTGATTAAATAAAGATTTTGTATAACATGCAAAAGGGAGCACAGAGAAATGTTAAGAATGCAAGGAATGTGCAAAAACATCAAGCCAAATGGAATTTAGTAGCATTGATATTCTTGTAATGTTGAACTTTGCTTATTGGAATGCAAATATGTAACAATTAGCTTTCACCTCTACTACTTCATGGCGACTTTTACTAACTAACAGTTTAGCACTGGATTAAGTGTATCAACTTCAACCCAGCACCAGAAATGATCACCTCATAATCCAATGTAGCACAAACAATGCTGCTGGCAGTTTCAGATCTGCTCAAGTAACCTCAAGATCGGCAGATAATATCTTTGCCTCAGTTTAGTATGCAGGATAGGCTACATGGCTAGATTTCATTGTCAAAAAATTCATTATTGATTCTCATGTAACAGGTAAAAGGCACAACAGAGAAGTATGTTTCCATGCAACTGCACTATGAGCTTCAGAAAAAGAGACCAAACGACATGAGGACAAACAAAATTAATTTATACCTCATTTACACTGGTCTGTTAATTAAAAAGGCTTCACAAAATGCTGATTCATTTCCCATTGCCGAGAATTTAAAATACTGAAAAGTAAATCAAAGTCACACAATTAGACTACACACATTTACCCAAACTTTGCTTTAAAAGAAAAATGATTTTTGAATTAACAAAATGTAAGGCAAAGGGAATTTTGTGTGAAAATATGAAATTAATAGTGATACTGAGAAGCTGGCACATATAAAACATATTACTTTGAGGAATACTGAGGACTTGGCTCATTGTGTACTGTCACCTAGCAACAGCAGCTTTCTTCATACGCTGCTTCCAAAGCTCACATTGTCTGGTTGGCTCAAACTGGAAAATAAAGTTTCCTCAAGACTGAAACAGCCAGCAGTTTCAAAAGGTTAAAGAGAAAAGGTTTGGTATTTAATCTCAGTTCTGTTGGCATGGATGTTGCCAAACAGGATGCCTAGAAATTTGAATTCATAAGTTGTTTCTGTTATCTATAGTCAAAGAATTCCTTCAGAGTTTCAAACAATCAGAATTACGTCAAAACGTCTAAACTCAAGGAACACAAATTAAGTGTGGACAACCTCTCCTCACAATTTAACCTTTGAATCCCCAGTGTGATTCTGATTAATCTCCACTACATGATAGGATACCTAAAATGACAGATCACATATGACCAATGTTTTGAATGCTAAAGCTTATTTCCACAGCTCTATTCTAGTTTTGGAGAGAAAAATATCAACTTTCTATCTTCTTTTTGTGATTACTGTATTAGCAAATTTCTTTGCTCTTCAGAATTTACTAGTTACTTATCATCAAGAAAACATTGTATCCAAATGTGTGTATTCATATTTCTCCACAATGAATTCCACTTGCCACAATTTTGTCCTCTTCCTTAATCTGCATGTTCAACATAATTTCTTACCAATAGCATGGAAACAGACCCTTCACTCCAATTCGTCCTTGTCAAGCCAGATATCCTAAATTAGTCGAGTCCCATTTGCCAGCACTTGGCCCATATCCCTCCAAATACTTCCTATTCATATACCCATCCATATGCCTTTTAAAGTGTTGTAATTGTACCAGCCTCCACCACTTCCTCTGGCAGCTCATTCCATACACACACCACTCTCTGTGAAAAAGTTACACCTTAGGTCCCTTTCATATCTTTCCCCTCTCAACTGAAACCTATGCCCACTAACTTTGGACTCTCCTATCCTTGGAAAAAGACTTCGACTATTCACCCTATAAATGCCACCACTATAAAGATCAACCCTCAATGTCCGATGCTCCAGGAAAATAGCTCCAGCCTATTCAGCCTCTCCTATAGCTCAAACCCTCCAATCCCAGCAACATATTTGTAAATATTTTCTGTGCCCTCTCAGGTTTAACAATATCTTTCCGATAGCAAGGATACCTTGCCATTTCCAACTTATGTATTTCAATATTTTCTTAGAGGAGAATATAATGGTGCGTCATGTCAAAATAAATGACAGGAGTCAAGTCACAGTAACAAGGAATGTAGGTGTAGAAATTTGAATTACCATTGCAACAGATTCAACCAAATGGTCTTTTTTTTTAAAAAAAAGACCAACTTACCTATATGTTGGAATTTTGGCAATAAATGTAGCCAAGCCTGGCTTATCCTGAATGAGTCCATCTGAGGAAGCGAGTGGGAAGTCCACTCAGTGCGGAAGTAGCATTGCAAGTCAAGACACAGCCTACTGTTGTAGCAATTGCTACTGTATTACAGGGAATCACTGTTTGTAGTGAATGAGGAAATGTAGTGTTAGAGAAAAGTATGATTGGGGGCAGTGAAGTGATGAGTGCTTGGGTTGGGGGGGGAGGGGTGTGGTGGTGGAGCAACTCCATAAAGGTGTCAAGAGGGGCCCCACTAGTGAGTCAGTGTTCAGTTAAATAAATGATCTACAGTGAGTTACAGTAAGTTCTAATCCTATAACATTTCCTGGGCAAATATTAAGCTCATGTGAGGCCAGAGTCTCCCTTAGGTCAGTGTCAAAACACTTGCCATGGGATTTGTGAAGTAGAACAGTGGAGTTATCCTTGACATCTAGAGTAATATTAACCTTATTAACAACATAAAACAGATCATCTGGTCATTATCACACTGCTTTTGTGGGGAGGGAGACATGGAGGTACTGGGAGGTTGCTGTGTCTAAATTGGTTGCCACAATTTTACATTCTAACAGGGACCATACTTCAGAAGTACTACATTGATATCAAGCACTTTGTGATTTCCTAACACCACGAAAGGTGCAAACAAATGCACATCCATTTTATTTCAAAGGTATACACACAAAAGGAACACTACTCACCACAGTGACAGCATCATTCAGCAACGACTCTCCGAACACCAATATATGAAGTTGTTCATTTACGTGGATTTCTTCAAAGACGGCTAGAACTGCAACAGGGTCTACAGCAGAGATCAGGCTTCCAAACAACAGGGTCTGGAAGAGGGTGATGTCACTCAAATTAAAAGCCTGCACCTGGCAAATTCCATATAACGACACAGCAATACCAATTATATTCCAGAGGGTTCCGACCACTGCATACCACAAGATAGTTCCGATATTATCAAAGAAAGGCCTGCTGGGCATAAAGTAACCAGCATCAAGCACTATGGGTGGCAGTAAGTACAAGAAAAATACATCTGTGCTCATAACAGGAGGAGATCTCTCTTTAGCTCCAAAGATGATTCCTCCAAGTAACAACCCAATGATAATCAGCAGGCAGCTCTCTGGCACAATTGTAGCGAGTTTATGATACAGATGGAACCCTGGAAGATGGCAGAATATAAATATTAGCTAAGAAAAACAAAGCATACGATGAATACACATGTTATACATGATAATCAACAGTCTGGCCAACAATATTTTAGCCATAGGCAAAATACTAATTCTTGAAATCTGAAATGTAAACAGTAAATGCCAAAAATACTGAGGCAGTTTGGACCGCAATTGTGAACACAGAAACAAAATGCTAGCATTTCAGAGTGATAACCTTTCATCAGCACTTAGTTCAAATATGTAGGGATCTGGCACAACACTAAAAGGCAGTGACAAGACCTCAAATCACTACAAAAGAACAGAAATGTCTTCTACAAATCATACATATAAAGCTAATAAATGAGTTGGTTACGGAGGCAGGCACTGAGAAAGCAAATGTGGCTGCGGTAGCGAGTTTGTTTCAGGATATGGTTGAAGAGCTTCAGGGCAGAGGAAATGACCTGGGAGTTGCAGTGGGAGAGGGACTCCGAGATTCTGGTAGAGAGAGGAGGAAAACTTCTTCAAAGATCCTCCACTCCACGCTTACAGCAATGCGCTGGCACCTAACCTTTCTGCAGTCAGCCCTACCTCAGCTGAGGGCCACCCCTGCTCATGAGTCCACCCTCATTTCCTCCCCTCCCCATCACACCCATTCCAGTTACTGTGTCCGCCCCCACTCCCAGCTCCACACCCACACCAAATCCCAGCTCCCAGTCCTGCCGAGTTTTCACCATCCCTCCAGACCTTCCCCTCACTGAGGACGAACAATCGGTCCTCAGCAAAGGACTCACCTTCATCCCCCTCCGCCAACGCATCAATGAATTTATTCCACGCCGTGACGTCGAACACTTCTTCCGCCGCCTCCAAGCTTAATTTCACAATCAGGACTCCCGCCCACCTTCCCAGGACCCCTTCGCCCACCTCCAACACACTGCATCCACCTGGACACCCCGCACTGGCCTAGTACCTGCCCTCGACCTCTTCATTTCCAACTGCCGCCTGGACATTAACCGCCTCAACCTGTCTACTCCCCTCCCCCACTCCAACCTCTCACCCTCACAACACGCAGCCCTCCAATCCCTCTGTTCCAATCCCAACCTCACCATCAAGCCAGCAGATGAAGGTGGCGCAGTAGTAGTCTGGCACACTGACCTCTACACCACTGAAGCCAAACGCCAACTCGAGGACATCTGTTCCTACCGCCCCCTCGACCATGTCCCCACCTTCCCATCACCAAACCCATCATCTCCCAGACCATACAGAACCTCATCACCTCAGGAGATCTCCCACCCACAGCTTCCAACCTCATAGTCCTGGAACCCCACACTGCCCGGTTCTACCTCCTTCAAGATCCACAAGCCTGACCACCCTGGCAACCCATTGTCTCAGCATGCTCCTGCCCCACTGAATCATCTCTACCCACCTCGACACTGTCCTATTCCCCCTAGTCCAGGAACTCCCCACATACATTCAAGACACCACCCACCCCTCCACCTCGTCCAAGACTTCTGTTTCCCCAGCATCCAACGCCTCATCTTCACCATGGATATCCAATCCCTCTACACCTCCATCCGCCATGACCAGGGCCTCCAAGCCTTCCGTTTTTTCCTCTCCCGACGTCCCCAACAGTACCCTTCCACCGACACTCTCATTTGTTTGGCCGAACTGGTCCTCACCCTTAACAATTTCTCCTTCGAATCCTCCCACTTCCTCCAGACCAAAGGGGAAGCCATGGGCACATGTATGGGCCCCAGCCAAGCCTGTCTCTTTGTTGGCTACATAGAACAGTCAATCTTCCGTAATTACACCGGCACCACTCCCCACCTCTTCCTCCGCTACATTGATGACTGCATTGGCGCCACCTCGAGCTCCCGCGAGGAGGTTGAGCAATTCATCAACTTCACCAACACATTCCACCCTGCCCTTAAATTTACCTGGACTATCTCATGGTGGCACAGTGGTTAGCACTGCTGCCTCACAGCGCCAGGGACCTGGGTTCAATTCCCGCCTCAGGTGACTGACTGTGTGGAGTTTGCACGTTCTCCCCGTGTCTGTGTGGGTTTCCTCCGGGTGCTCCGGTTTCCTCCCACAGTCCAAAGATGTGCGGGTCAGGTGAATTGGCCATGCTAAAATTGCCCGTAGTGTTAGGTAAGGGGTTTATGTAGGGGTATGGGTGGGTTGCGCTTCGGCGGGTCGGTGTGGACTTGTTGGGCCGAAGGGCCTGTTTCCACACTGTAAGTAATCTAATCTAACCTCGCTCCCCTTCCTGGTCCTCTCCATCTCCATTAATGATGACCGACTTGACACTGACATTTTTTACAAACCCACCGACTCCCACAGCTACCTGGATTACACCTCTTCCCACCCTACCTCCTACAAAAAAGCCATCCCATATTCCCAATTCCTCTGCCTCCGGCGTATCTGCTCCCAGGAGGACCAGTTCCACCACAGAACATACCAGATGGCCTCCTTCTTTAGAGACCGCAATTTCCCTTCCCACGTGGTTAAAGATGCCCTTTAACGTATCTCATCCACATCCCGCACCTTCACCCTCAAACCCCACCCCTCCAACCATAACAAGGATAGAACACCCCTGGTACTCACCTTCCATCCTACCAACCTTCGCATAAAACAAATCATCCGCTGACATTTCCGCCACCTCCAAAAAGACCCCACTACCAGGAATATATTTCCCTCCCCACCCCTTTCCGCCTTCCGCAAAGACCATTCCCTCCATGACTACCTGGTCAGGTCCACACCCCCTACAACCCACCCTCCCATCCTGGCACCTTCTCCTGCTACCACAGGAACTGCTAAACCTGTGCACACACCTCCTCCCTCACCTCCATCCAAGGCCCTAAAGGAACCTTCCACATCCAAAGTTTTACCTGCACATCCACTAATATCATTTATTGCATCCATTGCTCCCGATGCAGTCTCCTCTACATTGGGGAGACTGGACGCCTCCTCGCAGAGCGCTTTAGGGAACATCTCCGGGACACCCGCACCAATCAACCACACCGCCCTGTGGCCCAACATTTCAACTTCCCCTCCCACTCTGCCGAGGACATGGAGGTCCTGGGCCTCCTTCACTGCCTTTCCCTCACCAGACGCCTGGAGGAAGAACACCTCACCTTCCGCCTCGGAACACTTTAACCCCAGGGCATCAATGTGGACTTCAACAGTTTACTCATTTCCCGTTCCCCCACCTCACCCTAGTTCCAAACTTCCAATTCAGCACTGTCCCCATGACTTGTCCTACCTGCCTATCTTCTTTTCCACCTATCCACCCCACTCTCCTCCCTGACCTATCGCCTTCATCCCCTCCTCCACTCACCCATTGTACTCTATGCTACTTTCTCCCTACCCCCACCCTCCTCTAGCTTATCTCTCCACCTTTCAGGCTCTCTGTCTTTATTTCTGATGAAGAGCCTTTGCCCGAAATGTCGATTTCGCTGCTCCTTGGATGCTGCCTGAACTGCTGTGCTCTTCCAGCACCACTAATCCAAAATCTGGTTTCCAGCATCTGCAGTCATTGTTTTTACCATCTCAGGAACTGATACAGTATGGCGTAATTTTTAATGCGCAGTGGCTCACAGTGCCAGGGTCTCAGCGTCAATTCCAGCTGTGGGCGATTGTCTGTGTGGAATTTGCACATTCCCCCAGTGTCTGCGTGGGTTTCCACCGGGTACTCCGGTTTCCTCCCATATTCCAAAGATGTGCAGATCAGGTGAATTCGCCATGCTGAATTGTCCATAGTTGTTAGGTGCACTGGTCAGAGAGGGGTGGGTTACTCTTTGGAGGGTCAGTGTGGACTTCTTGGGCCAAAGGGCCTGTTTCCACACTGTAGGGAATCTAATCTAATCTCATTAATTTCCTAAGAGTCATTACCAAAAAAGTGATACACAATATTTACATTTAAATGCAACAACCTTTGCAATTGACATCAAAATTTTGCAAAGAAATACTTAAATTCATTTTTAATTTCTCAATGTGATGTAGACATTGTAGGTTAGACAGTATTTACTGCCCAGTTGTTATTGTTCTGGAGAAGGTGGTGGTGAGCTGCCTTCTGAAACCACTGCAATCCTCGGGATGTTAGGACACCAACAATGCTGTTAGGAAGGCAGCTCCAGGATTATATTCCAACAACCATGAAGAATCAGTAATATCGTTCCAAGTCAGGATGGTGAGAAATTTGGAAGGGAACGTGAAGGTGGTGGTGTTCACTTACATCTGCTGCCCTTGTCCAAATAGATGGTAGAGTTTCCGGTTTATTTTAGATTAGATTACTTACAGTGTGGAAACACGCCCTTTAGCCCAACAAGTCCACACCAACCCACCGAGACCCTTTCCCCTACATTTACCCCTTCACCTAACACTACAGGCAATTACCATGGCCAATTCACCTAACGTGCACATCTTTGGACTATGGGAGGAAACCGGAGCACCCAGAGGAAACCCACGCAGACACAGGGAGAATGTGCAAACTCTACACAGACAGTTTCCAGAGGCAGGAATTGAACCCAGGTCTCTGGCGCTGTGAGGCAGCAGTGCTAACCACTGTACCACCATGCCGTTTTGGAAGGTGCCAAATGAGGAGCCTTGGTGAATTACTGTTGTGCATCTTGTAGATGGTACACAGAGTTACAACTGTGTACTTTGGTGAAGACATGAATGTTTAAGTTGGTGGATGGGGTGGAGCGGAAATCAAGTGGGATGATTTGTCCTGTTTGACTTTTAGCCCCAAATCATTATTCCACTACTTAAAAGATAGATTTGCGTAGCTCTAGTAGTAAATGTGGTCCACAGCAAACCAGAAATTATCTATGAGAATAAATACAGATGATTCAGTGTTGCTGTGGAAGTCTAGTAAAATATAATCAATCTTACGAATTCAATGTTTATGAGCATTAAAATCTTACAGTACAGCAACGGTAACAATGTCAAGTGACACTTTATGCTCCTAATTCCTGAGTCAGCTTCAATTACATTTGTTCCAAAGCTTGGGCCCAGCCAACTACTAATGGAAAACAAAGGATAGTGTCTTCAAAAATCTCAAAACCCTACTTATATCATGCTTGTTTTCACAAGTAGATGTAACAAGGTCCCTTTGAATATTCAAAGAGCAGAGTCTTTTTTGCTTAGGCCATAGTTTTGGTACACTCACAAATAATGTACTTGAAGAAACAGAATATTACAAAATTATGTATAATTTTTTGTTTATTGAAGTAGATATACAATTTACTATAAAACATTCTACAGTAGATAGAATAAAACAAAAACTGTCAGCAACATATGACCACATGGTTTCGGGGGAGATAGGCGAATTTTGTAGAATGGGTTGCAAGTATCATTTTGAAACTCAGTCTCAGTTCTGCAGGCACTAAGAGGGGCCAGGAATTTGGAGGATGGGGGATGGCTAAAACAAAATCTATAATATTTGCAAGGCCACTATTGCAAACCTCACAGAGGCAGTAAAAGCTGTCTTATGGAGGATCAGGTTTCTCTTCTCCCCTTAGGTATCCTATAAAAACCATCACAAACCTGCCACCCACCCTCAGAATAAACTCTTGGATATAGTTTTGCAACATTTCCAGAAGTCATTTCTAGTTTCTTGAGAACTTCAGAATGATTTCCCAGTTTTGCAAATGGACTGAGGCCAACCGAAACCACTGATGAAATAAAGCCTCATGAGAACATTATACGACAGTATTATTTGTACAAAGGTGGTGGTTCTGAAAATCAGTTTTATTATTGTTATCTGATCATCTTTAGATGTAAGCAACTTTTAAATTGAATCTCAGAAATACTACCAGCAAACAGTGTAATATTTACCAAGTACGTAAATATTTTGTAATGTACCGTCATTAAAACTAGCATATACAACATTCTTTTTATCACAATCATTTATTTGTGAGGATGGAGGTAGGGTAATCAGTTTATTCAACCTCTAGATACTCCTATCTTATTTCTGTCTAGCCCTATGTTTACAAGAAATATTTATTATTTCTCATGTTCCATCTCTGTCTTCTTCACAATTTGCCTGATTCTTTGAGCTTTCCCTACTTTTTGCCATTAACTCTACATTTGTGCTGAATTTCCCCCTAACCTTGCCCACCAAAAGCTTTTAAATCTAATTGCTCGCATTTTATTGATTAAGTTTCTACTCTAATTGGCAAATACAAAGTCAGTTCTTCTATAATGCAATTCTTGTGCAACCCCGCATTATAGAAAAATCTAGATTTAGAAACAGTGCTCTCCCCTGAAACAATGCACTCTATATGTTGCTGACAGTTTTTGCTTTATTCTATCTACTGTAGGATGTTTCATAGAAAATCATATATCTTCTTCAATAAACAAAAGTTATATGATTAATTTTGTAGTATTCTGTCTCTTTAGATACACTATTTGTGAATAATCACGTTACAGCCAACACATATTTTAAAAGTTTCCATTTTAGAAACAAACAGTATCCCCAATTTGTCAAACACATTACAACAAATGCCTGACCGTGGTGGTGGGCAAGTTGTTGGAGGGAATCCTGAGGGACAGGGTGTACATGTATTTGGAAAGGCAAGGACTGATTCGGTATAGTCAACATGGCTTTGTGCATGGGAAATCATGTCTCACAGACTTGATTGAGTTTCTTGAAGAAGTAACAAAGAAGATTGATGAGGGCAGAGCAGTAGATGTGATCTGTATGGACTACAATAAGGCATTTGACATGGTTTCCCCATGATTAGTAAGGTTAGATCTCATTGAATACAGGGAGAACTAGCCATTTGGATATAGAACTGGCCCAAAGGTAGAAGACAGAGGGTGATGGTGGAGGATTGTTTTTCAGACTGGAGGCCTGTGACCAGTGGAGTGCCACAAGTATTGATGCTGGGCCCTCTACTTTTTGTCATTTACATAAATGATTTGGATGCAAGCATAAGAAGTACAGTTAGTAAGTTTGCAGATGACACCAAAATTGGAGTTGTAGTGGAGAGCGAAGAGGGTTACCTCAAATTACAACAGAATCTGGACCAGATGGGCCAATGGGCTGAGAAGTGGCAGATGGAGTTTAATTCAGATAAATGCTAGGTGCTGCATTTTGGGAAAGCAAATCTTAGCAGGACTTATACACTTAATGGTAAGGCCCTGGGGAGTGTTGTTGAACAAAGAGACCTTGGAGTGCAGGTTTGTAGCTCCTTGAAAGTGGAGTTGCAGGTAGATAGGATAGCGAAGGCGGCGTTTGGTATACTTTCCTTTATTGGTCAGAGTATTGAGTCCAGGAGTTGGGAGTCATGTTGCGGCTGTACAGGATATTGGTTAGGCCACTTTTGGAATATTGTGCATAACTCTGGTCTCCTTGATGTTGTGAAACTTGAAAGGATTCAGAAAAGATTTACAAGGATGTTGCCAGGGTTGGAGGATCTGAGCTACAGGGAGAGGCTGAACAGGTTGGGGCTGTTTTTCCTGGAGCATCGGAGGCTAAGGGGTGACTTTATAGAGATTTACAAAATTATGAGGGGCATGGATAGGATAAATAGACAAAGTCTTTTCCCTGGGGTCAGGGAGTCCAGAACTAGAGGGCATAGATTTAGGGCGAGAGGGGAAAGATATAAAAGAGACCTAAGGGGCAACATTTTCACGCAGAGGGTGGTACATGTATAGAATAAACTGCCAGAAGATTTGGTGGAGGCTGGTACAATTGCAGCATTTAAGAGGCATTTGGATGGGTATATGAATAGGAAGGGTTTGGAGAGATATGGACCAGGTGCTGGCAGGTGGGACTAGATTGGGTTGGGATATCTGGTCAGCATGGACGGGTTGGACAGAAGGGTCTGTTTCAGTGCTGTATATCTCTATGACTCTATGTGTTGCTTTTCTTCCCAGATTTCTAGCATCAAATTTATTTGTTGCCTGAAGCATGGTGCTGTGTGTTTGTAAAGGTTATATTGTACACATTTCAAAAGGCACTGAAAGAAATTGCCAGCAATATACGTCTGGTCTAGATAAAACTGTACACCATATAGTCCAGGTTTTTAAAATTGCATTCATGAGATGCTGCAGTTATGGGCAAGCCTGATATACATTGGACATCCGTGGTTCACCCTGGAAGATGGTAATGATCTGTATATGATGCGGAGGTGCCGGTGTTGGATTGGGGTGGAAAAAGTTTTTGAAAAATCACACAACTTCAGGTTACAGTTCAACAGGTTTACTTGGAAGTACAAGCTTTCAAAGCGCTGCTCCTTTGTCACGTAGCTAGTGGGTCAGGACATTAGGACACAATTTGTAGCAAAAGATCATAGTGTCATACTGTTTCCAGAGAAATTCGGAGCAGAGTAATTTACATTTAGCCTTGTCCCCGGTCAAATTAGCAGTAAGACAGCAGCTAACAACTATTAGCAAATTTTGAACATATAGACTTTTTTCACTGGAATGCACAAGGTTGAGAGTGACCTTAAAGAAGTTTTAAAATCACAAAGGGTAGAGATAAGCTTGGGATAAGGCATGCATCTTTTCCCTCAGGTGGGGAATTTCAAGGATAGGGGACATATTTTTAAAGTGAGGGGAGAAAGATTGTTTTAAAAAACCATGAGGGGCAACTTTTAAAAATAAAATGAATGTGGTTCTTGTGTGGAATGACCTTCCACAGAAAGTGGTGGCTGAGGGTACAGTTACAATGTTTGAAAGATGTTTCGATAGGTACAGGAATAAGAGATGCTTGGAGGGATCTGGGCCAAGTGCAGGTAGATAGGACTATTAAATTTGGATTATGGTCAGCATAGATTGGTTGAACCAAAGGGTCTGCTTCGCTGCTGTATAACTCTATACACTTCCAATATAAACACACTCTGAACAAAGAGAGCCTCTAATACTGAGAAATAGCACAAGGAATAAGGTTCTCCTTGCAACTCGAACATTTTAAACTATGTATACCATATCAATACAAAAGTAGAACTTTGTATGGATGTGAAACCTGCAATGCAAATGGAGCATGAAGAAACTGGATTCCTGCCAATTTCCATTCAGATTAATAAATCAAGATTCCATTATACTTGAAAGATAGTAGGTGACAAAGAGATACCGGTCTCATCAAACCAAACTTACTCAACAGCAGTTGAGCCCAATTTTTACTGCTGTTGATTTTTCCCCACCCAGATTTATGGGCTGCATGATGGCTCAATATTTAGGACTTCTGCCACACAGTGCCAGGAAGCCAGGTTTGATTCTAATCTTTGGCGTTTGTGTGGAGTTTGCACATTGCCCCAGTGTCTGTGTAGGTTTCCTCTGGATGCTCTGGCTTCCTCCCACAGTCCAAAACCATGCAGGTTAGGTGGACTGGCCATGCTAAAGTTCCCCATAGTGTCCAGGAATGTGTAGGTTACAGGGATTAGCCACGCGAAATGCAGGGTTATGGGAGTGGGTCTGGGTGGGATACTCTTTGAAGAGTCAGCACATACCAGATGGACTGCACAAAAGGAATTCTATGATACTATAGCCCAGAACTGAGAGGAGACAACACTCCTAAAAGACTGGACACTTTTCTCTAGGAAAGAAAGGCTGAGATTGTTGTGGGAGAAATCACCAGTCTCAGAGTCAGAATCGAGATTCAATGACAGAATTTATTGTACAAAGAAACCGGAGCACCGGGGAGAGCGAATTAGACGTCTGGCAGCACATCTGGCAGCTGCAAGGCTTCTCTCACCCTGGGAGCATGTTGCAATATTTTATACATATATTTCATGGTGTAATAGTCCAGATACTGTCTTTGTTTGTGCAGCATGGTTTGTTACAGAAAACACTAGAGTCATTGTCAGTTTCAGTTTCAGAGGAATGTTACACAGTCAATGTCAGTTTCAGCAGCTATGCAGAAATCCATTGCTGCAGTAATTGGTCGCTATCATTCTGAGAAGAAAGATTGTTTACCATAACTGCAAATCTAAGGTATTAACACTTATATACAAGTAGTCTCAGGTAGTTAACATTTCTATTGAAGGTGGTGGCAGTAGATGTTACTGATGTGTATTCTCTCCCCCACTTGCCTTAAACTAATTATCTATGTTCTGTGTCTATTGTGCTGGTACCCTGTTGACCTTAGGCAGTACTTTGCTGTACTTTTCCATGCAATGGCTCAGTGGCCATCTAGTTTGTGTGTGCCCCATGTCAGCATGCCCTGTGTCAACTCCCGATTCAAAAATCTAGAAAAACATGTAAAAATTAACCAGGATTTAAAATGAGATTATCACTAATAAATCCAAACAAAATAAATCTGGCAAGAAGCCTTTCTCAGAGATGGTGGACCTAGCTGACATGGAATTGTCAAAGGGCATAGGTGCAATTCAAGGACAGATCGCCAAGTGAAGGTGAAAGAAAGAAGTATTTGTTTGAGTGGGCAAGATGAATGAAATGTGGAAAGACACAGCCACCAGCAGAGACTGAATAACCCATTCCCATGCTGTAAATGGTATTTAAACCTTTAAAGGGGTAAGTTCCTGCAGCAAATATTCTCCCCTACAATGCCCGAGTACAATCTGATGAAGTTATCTTACCACAATATTACTATCATTGGCGCCCCCATTATCAACAGCCCAGGAGCTACCACTGGAACTGAACTGAATTCGCATAAAAAGCCATGGCTACCAGAGCAGATCGGAGGCTAGAATTTTGTGGTGAGCAACTCCATTCCTAAATCCAAAGCCTGTCCATGATCTACAAGCACAAGTCAAATGAGATGGAATTTCCCTCGTTTGCTTGGATGACTGCAATTACCAACAACACTCAAAATGACATCTCGGATGATGCAGCCATCTTGTTTGACACCGCAGCCACACCTTGAACATTCACTTCCTCCATCACCAATGTACAGTGGTGGCTATGTGCCCCATTTACAACATGGACAGCTGTAATTGGCAAAGGTTGCTTCAATATCATCTTTCAAACTCACAAACTCTACAGTCTAGAAGCACAACAGCAGAAAATACACAGGATCACCACCATCTGCAAGTTCCACTCAAAGCTATACATAGTCTTGACTTGGAACTTATCAGCCTTCCTTCATGGTCACTGGATCAAGGTCCTGGAGCTCCCTATCTAACATTATAGGTGCACATGCACAGACTGCATTAGCTCAAGAAGGCAGCTCACCACCAGCACTTTGCAAGGACAATGAGCAATAAATGCTGGCCCAGCTAGGGACACCCACATTCACTGAAAAAGAAAAAGAATCATAGACTCTCTACTATGTGGAAGCAGGCCATTTGGCCCATCAAGTTCACACCAACCCCCTGCAAAGCATCGCACCCAGACTCGACTCTCTACCTAGACTCATCCCTCTACCCTCTTCCTGTAACCCTGCATTTCCCATAATCCACCCAGCCTACACATCCCTGAACACTACTGGCAATTTAGCATGGCCAATCCACCTAACCTGTACATCTTTGGACTGTGGGAGGAAACTGGAGCACATGGAGGAAACCCACGCAGACACTGGGAGAACGTGCAAATCCACACAGACAGTTGCCCAAGGCTGGAATCAAACCCTAACCTGGGCTTTTGCCTGAAACACCGATTTTTCCTGCTCCTCAGATGCTGCCTGAACTGCTGTGCTTTTCCAGCACCACTCTAATCTAGGATCAGATATCCCAGCACAATCTAGTCCCACCTGCCAACACCCGGCTCATACCCCTCCAAATTTCTTTGCTGTTTCATCTCAAATCCATTGTTATCAAAGATAACATGACATTACATTTTGATCTGCTTGCTGTACCTCTTAATTTGTTTCTGAACGGTCACTGGAACCAAAACATTAACTCTGCTTTCTCTCCACAGATGCTGCCAGACTTGCTGATTTTTCAATAACTTTTGTTTTGCTACAATGGAGTAACTTTACCATCTAGCTTTGTATCATCAATTTGCACAGTTCATTCAGTCTCCTTATCCATGTCATTGATATAGATTTGGGGGCCGAGATCCATTGTTTTGCTAAACATTCAACCTGAGCCATGGTGTAACTGAGTAGACAGCTGGTACCATCTGGGATTTGGGGTATACAAAACAGGAGGGGGTGAAAAAAAGAGGACTAAAGACAAAAGAGGGATTAATTAGAGTAAGTGTAGCTGAGCCAAAGCTGCAAGCCTTTGGAATGATTGGAGTGAGCTAAATTGCATAGTTAAACTGCACAAAACTATCACACCCAAACCAAATGTTGACAATTGTGTAGAACAAAAGTAGTAGTGATAAAGAACCTCCTTCCTGTTGCTTGCCTAAATATAAATTCGAACAATGGCAATTGCTTATGGTTTGTGAAACGGACTGATGCCAAGTGAAACCACTGTTAAAACATGATCAAGGGCATAGTACACAAATCTGATAAGAATAAGGTAATAAAATAGGTGACTGAGCAATTTCTGTTGTAACTTTAATTCTCCAAAATAAAATGGTCTTTTCTATGTAGTGATTCACGATTGTAGAAAAACTACACAACAAATAAAAGAGGCCATTTGGTCCATTGCGTCTATACCAGCTGAACAAATTAGTCATCTATTCTTAACCCACTTCCCAGCACAAGTATATCATCCTGTAGGTTACAGAGTTTCAGGTGAATATTCAGATTCCTTTTAAATGAGTTGACAGTTTTCACCTTACCACCAACAAGGCAGTAAATTCCATACATTCACCATCCAATGGGTGAACAAAAAAGAGGTGCCCCCTTGTTCTCTCTAACCATTCTACCAATTATTTTAAAATCAGCACCCTCTCGTGGTTGACGTCTCTGATCAGGGAAATGGGTCTTCCCTGCTCACTCTATCCAAGTTTCTTACTATTTTGTACACTTTGATTAAGTCACCTCTCCATCGCCTATGTCCTTAAGGAAACATAGCTTATCCAATCATTCCACATAGTTGCAGGTTTCAAGCCCTAGTAACCTCCTTGTAAATTTTCTCTGTACTGACTCTCGAATAATTATGCCCTCCTTTGATTTGACTACCAAAACTAGACACAAAACTTCAGATGTAGCAGTTTTTTATTGTTCCAGCACTAAGTTGTTGCACCTACTGAAGGATGGTATCGCATAGGCCTTAGTTACCAATTTAATTACTGATCCCATATGCCTCAGAGAACCATGGACATGAACTCAATGATCTTTTACTTCCTCTACCCCTCAAAATACCCTCCCTGCTTTATGTGCTCCCCACCAAATGCAGAACCTCGCACTTCTCTGGATTGATTTCTATTTGTCATTTTTCTGCGCACTCTGCCAGACCATCCTGTATTTGAGAGCCATCCTCTTCAACACCAACTATTTTGTCAATTTTAATATTGTCTACAAATTTCCAATCATGGCTCCGACATTTAAGTCTAAGTCATTAATATATTGCACAAACAACAAGAGTCTCAACACGGAGTTCTATGGTACACCACTGGAAACCATTTTCCATTCACACAAACCTCTGTCAACACAGAATCAATTTAGAATACAATTCATCACATTCTCCTGTATCCCATAGGCTTCAATTTTTTCCGAGCACTAGGCAAACTTCATAGATTCCCTACAGTGTGAAGCAGACTATTCAGCCCATCAAGCTCACACCAAGCCTCCAAAAGACCATCCCACCTATACTCCTTCCCCCACAAACCTATCCGTGTAACCCTGCATTTTCCATGGCAACCCACCTAGCCTGCATGTCCCTGGACACTACAGTCAATTTCCCATGGCCAATCCATCTAACTTGCACATCTTTGGGCTGTGGGAGTAAACCGGTGCAGGCACAAGAAGAATGTGCAAATTCCAGATGGACAGTCACTAGAGGCTGGACTTCAACATAGGTCCCTGGCATTGTGGGGCAGCAGTGCTAACCACTGAGCCACCATGTTGCCCTACAGCTTAAATGGTTAACACAGTACATAAAATATAATGTTATTTCAAGCATGAAATGTGACACTGTCACAAGTCAAAACATATGAACTTAAGATTCTCCCTCTCTGTTCACATCATACCCCAGGGTCTGCTGGAGGTAAATGATCTCCTGTGATTGAATAGTAGATCATTATGTTCCCAAGAGGTATTTCTCATAGTTTTCTGCGTGTAAACTATATTAAATTGAAGGATAGTTTAAAGGGGAATAAAAATGCAGAACTCATTTTGTAGACATACTGTACAAAATGTCTCTTCAGAACAGTATTTCCAGCCACAAGTCAAAATGATACAGCCAGTGCGTGAATGGAGAGTTAATGTGTTTTGCACTTTTAGCCTAACAGCAACATGAAAAGGAGAGCCTCATAGTCCCAATTTAAAGCTTGTGAGCACTTCAAGAGGTTAAGCTTCTAAGAATGTAGCATGCAGGCACACTGGTGTGTGGACATGTCATGGCATTTGAGAAGTGCTCTAGCCCGAAACGTCGAATTTCCTGTTCCTTGGATGCTGCCTGACCTGCTGTGCTTTAACCAGCAACACATTTTCAGCGTGGCATTTGAGAATCAAACTCCAATCCATTGACAAAATTCTTACTTTGAATGCCAGAGGCTAAGTGGTACAGACTAATGGAACAACAAAAAAGTTGGAATGGAGCCCAGTGGTAGCTTGGTTTAAGTACATCATCCATGCAGCAACCACTGTAACCAAGCCAACGCCAGACCTGGCACTTGCTTTTGAATCAATTCACAGGATGAGAACATAATCACAGTTAAGAGTCAACCATATTACTGTGGGTCTCAAGTCACATGTCAGTCAGACAGATAAGGATTGCAGATTTCTTTCCCTAAAGGATTTTAGTGAATCAGATGGGCTTTTACAGCAATTAACAGTGGCTTACATGGTTGCCACTGGCTACTATCTTTTTCCAGATTTTTATTCAATTTAAACTTCACCATTTCCTATGATGGGATTTGAACCTATATCCTCAGAGCAATAGCATGGGATTCAGGATTACTAGCCCAGTGACATTATCACTACACGACTGCCTCTCTGTGAAGCCAGCCAGACAGGCATGGAAGAGGACCAGGATATATTTGGGAAGTCCAGGATCTCGTAATATTTGAGCAGTTCGCACCCTGGAGAGGACATCTCCGTAGGTGACTACAAATTAACAAATTCTTCACTCATGAGACCTTAATTTAAAATAACTAAGTTCAAGACATCTTGGTAAAAAGAACCGCACATTACCTTCAAACAATTATGTTAACCAGGAATGGCATGTTGCCAGCCCCCAACACAGAGTTGAGAACAGCAGAATTTATGAGGTACTTATGCATTAAAGAGTTTCTATTTTGCCTTGCATTAAAAAGTATGGCCAAGAACTGGGTAGCAGAGAGTTGAAAAGATGGTTAAAACATAGCAAACTTACAGGCACATTAGATTTAGTAGTCACTGAGACTGACGCGCAAATCAAATGCAAGTTTCCATTATTTGATGCAAAAGAAGGACATTTGTTCTTATAGAGCACGGATTCGGATTTGGGGACAAAGCCCAAATAATTGATGCTGTGAAAAATCACAGGAAAATAATCTTCTCTATTAGCCACCATGCAAAATGCTGATGAGAATGCCTTCTCTGTTTGAAGAGATAGGACTTGTAAACATTTAAGGTCAAGAAATCACCAGAGACTGCCTTAATGCTGGAAGCCATTTTAGGGATACTCCGAAAATTCACAGAAGGGATTTTCAAATGATTTTGGAAGACCCACCTTAGTATGGCAGGGACAGTAGAACATTCTAAAAAGACAGAGGGAGTTTGAGATTTAATATACAAGGCTACGTATCTGCCAAGAGTGGCCTAATCACAAATATTGATACCAAGCATTTTTAGTTACTTATTTAGTGAAAAGTACTTTTTGCATTATAAGTTTATGTTAGTTTAAAAGTCTTAAAATGTAAAAATCTTGTGCATTCTTGAACAATCATAACACTAGGAACAATTCATTAGGTTTTCCTGATGAAGGGCTTATGCTCGAAACGTTGAATTCTCTATTCCTGAGATGCTGCCTGGCCTGCTGTGCTTTGACCAGCAACACATTTGCAGTTATTGATAGATCAACTGATTTTTTTTCCTAAACTGGGAAAGCTTTGGGATAGGCTGCTGCTCAAACTTTCCATCACGAGTCCTCCTGAGAAAGGCTGGAAAACCTGGAATAAATCCAATTACAAAAATCAGAACTAGGAGACATTAGAACCATTTAGTTGCAGGAATTACTATACGTTCTCCATTTAGCTAGCAAAAGTTACTATCTTCTCTCCAATATCTCACACTCCCCTCTGCTCCTGTACCAATCTCCTGAGGTCCAAACTCTACCATACTCACCATCACCTGACAAATCTTCCCTCACATGCACATCTTAACGCTTAACACCATTATCTCTGCATGGCCTGAACACTACGTACTCACTTTAGAATCATGAGATATGTACAGCACGCAAACAGGCCCCAAGGTCCAACTTGTCTTGCCAACCAGATATCCTAAATTAATCTAGTCCCACTTTCCAATATTTGTCCCATACCCCACACTTGCTCAGGGCACATCCACACTGCATATATGCAGCAATAAAACAAGCAATAATCCCTCTTAATAAGCAATTTCCCATCCAGCAGGAATCTCGCCTCAATTCCCAGAATTTAGTTTTAAAAATGTAGCACGTTGTTCCCAACAATGAACTTTTCACATGATTCTGCCCTATTGCTCACCATAGTACAGGCCCCTATATGATTCCTTCCTTTGCTCAGTGTGCTTGGGTTATTTTGAGAGATAGGAGCTGAAAATGTGTTGCTGGAAAAGCACAGCAGGTCAGGCAGCATCCAAGGAACAGGAAATTCGACGTTTTGGGCATAAGCCCTTAAGCATTTATATTTTAAAATGACAAACCAGGTGCATTCACCACTTTCACATCTTCGTCTAAATGAAATGACCTAGATTTGGATGTGCAAAACACAATTTCAAAAAATTTGCTGATGACACCAAACTTGGAACAATTATGAACTTTGGTAAGGATATTAAGAAAGTGCAAAGGTCAAACAGGCAGGTGGACATGTGGAAGATGACATTATAGACATTAAAGTGTGAACAGCTACATTTTTCTGGAGGAATGAGAGGAGCCAATGTAAACCAAACAGTACAACTATAACAGGCATGGAGGAGCAGAGGAAGATGGATTGAAGGTAGCAGGGCAGACTTAGAACATGGTTGAACAAAGCAGACAGAATCCAGGGATCTATGAAAAGCAGAATATTGTTTAGGAACTCAGCTATCCTGAGCCAATTTAGCCTACATCTGACTCGAAATGCACAGTGTGGCTAAGTGTGCTCTCTAAAATGGTCTTCTCAGTATGATACAAAGTGCGACAGAAAAGTTGAAAATAAATTAACAAATAAATACAATAAGTAAAATTAGATGGATCACCTCACATTGATGGGCAACAAAAAGGACCAATTGCATTCAGTCAACCCTGTATAATCTTCCTAATTGGGTGCTCATGCAAAAATTTGGAAGGTGGGTCCCACAGATTAATCATGTGACAGACTGGCAAAAATCATACCTTACAATGTCACCAGTTATGTCCTGTCCCACTGACAGGTCACACCCATCAGAGATGGCACCCAGTGGTGTACAGTTTGGAACAAGTTGCCTTGGAAGTGTCAAGTCTTCAATGAATGCATGAGGAGGTGCTAATGGGGGAGTGAGGAAGTATTAGGAGTGATGGAGGAGTGGACCAGTGGGTCACAGAAGGAAGAACTCCTGTGGAATGCTGACTGGGGCAGGGAGGATCTGTTTGGTGATAGCATCTTCAGAGGTTGATCCTTTGAAACTGAAGACAGTTGTGGTGGAAAGTGAGGACAAGGGAAACACTAGCATCACCCTGGGAAGGAGGAGAAGGGGGGTGCATAGAAATCCACGGTGGGTAAAGTTGAACAGGGAGTATTTATTGTGGATCCTCTCAGCTAAATTCATGTTAGATTAATGGTTCAAGGTCTATGATTTTAATTCAGGGCAGTATTGCAGGAGTTCCTCATGATAGTGTCTGAGGCTCAACCAACTTCAGCTACTTATGATGGAGTGCAAGTCATTGATTAAGTCAGAAGTGAGGGGTTTTTTTATAGAATGCAGTTGGGTTTGTGTTGCCCCTTTAAGAAAGTGGGTCAGGTGACCTGGAAGCAGGGGTAGGGAAGAATCTAACATGAAATTAGCTGAGAGGATTCACAATAAATATTCTGTTCAACTTTGCCCACCATGCTGTTCTATTTATGGTTATGGTGAACCACAAACTGCTGGCAGTTGCAGAGTTCAGTATCAACTTGAAACTTCTCGGATGCTGAAGCAGTCTGTATTCATATGCAGCAAATCCTGAACAATATCCAGGCTTTAGCAGAATGGTGAACCCAGTGTGGCTTACAAGATCACGCCTTGAATGGGCGACTTCAGCTGACCAAATAAAAACCGAAAAAAACTACAGATGCTGTAAATCCGAACCAAAACCATAAATGGCTGGAAAAGCTCAGCAGGTCTGGTTGTATCTGTGGACAGAAATCAGAGTTAACCTTTCAGGTCCAGTGACCCTTCCTCAGAACAGAGCTCTCGACCCAAAACATGAACTGATTTTTCTCCACAAATGCTGCCAGACCTGCCAAGTGCTTGCAGCAATATTTGTTTTATTTTTTGGCTTAAGCTGACCTACCATTCAGTTTATTGTCCAAACTGATGCTAAATGATTTTGTCACAAGAAGACCTGTAATTAAGCTTCTAAAGTATGGAAGCCCAGGATTGTACAAATTATTCAAAAGTTCAATTTGGTTTACTTGGATTTTTTATATTAAAATCAGTCCATTATATTGGTTAATATTTCATGGAATAAACATTCACAAAATGTACTAATCGCCACATTGGAATTGGTAAAAGAAAATGTCTTGATTTGTGAAGAAGACAGAGAGATCTTTTATGCTCTGTTTATCAGAGTTTGCTAGCTGCAACCATCACTTTTTGACATAAATGTTTACAATCCCTCTACATATCCATATCAGAGTACAATAATATCCGGGCTCTTCACTTCACCCCATCCAATATGTGGAGGTGCCAGTGTTGGACGGGCGGTGGCCCAAAATTAAAACAAAATTTTTTAAAAATCACACAAGACCAGGTTATAAGCCAACAGGTTTATTTGGAAGTACAAGTTTTTCGAGCACTGCTCCATCGTCTGGTAGGTAGTGGGGCACTCCTGACTCAGTGCCCCTCCAAAAACTAGTGCTTCCAAATAAACCTGTTGGACTATAACCTGGTGTTTTGTGATTTTTTAAACTTATCCTATTCAATATCGCACTCTTGATTTTCAGAAGAATTTCTAAGTTAATGGAAGAGCTGGCAGTATAGTTGGTGCGGGGTAAAAACAATGACTGCAGATGCTGGAAACCAGATTCTGGATCAATGGTGCTGGAAGAGCACAGCAGTTCAGGCAGCATCCAGGTTGGTGTCCTCACTGCTGATGCCTTCCTGATTTCTCTCGATGTCTGGATTACCGTGACAGATCCTGTTGCATTTTCTAAGATTCCCTGTCCATCTATTTACCTTCCTGTAACTAATGTCATTTATTTCTTTAATTTCCCTCAATCTTTTGTGTCATGGGAATAGTCCTTCTGTCATTTAGCCACCATTGGCTTTCCACTTCAGCACTTGCAATATTTATTTTCCAGCTCTTTTTTTTGGATTGCTCTCCTCCCTCATACACTGCGCATTCTAAAAGTGCTGTAACATCTTCCATTCCTAAGACTGACACTCCAAACCTCATATTTTGTTATACTGAGAAATTAACAGTTGCCACCTGTACTGTAGGGTGATGCTAACATTATCACTTCAGATTTCCAACATACATATATTATTTTTTGTAGTTAAACAAGTGTTCTCCCTGAATCCATAATCTAGAACTTCAAAAGATCCATTCTACATAGAACACAGAAAAACACAGCGCAGTACAGGCCCTTTGGCCCTCGATGTTGTGCCGACCCAAGCCCACCTAACCTACACTAGCCCACTATCCTCCATATGCCTATCCAACGTCCGTTTAAATGCCCATAAAGAGAGAGAGTCCACCACTGCTACTGGCGGGGCATTCCATGAACTCACGACTCGCTGAGTAAAGAATCTACCCCTAACATCAGTCCTATACCTACCTCCCCTTAATTTAAAGCTATGCCCCCTCGTAATAGCTGACTCCATGGCAATCATGGTGTTATATTAAAAAAACAAAATTAAGCATTTTTATGGTAAAACAATCCAAAGCCTCCTTTTGAAAATACAACAGTGCTGTAGCATTTCTTATAGAATTTTGGGATGCTAAGGTTTCAAATATATTCACTCCATTTGCATGCAACTTTTCCCTTTGCAAATTTCCTGGAATAGAATTCACTTTGGCTTATCTGAGGAGAAGTTATATTTAAACTAAAACAAAACAGGTAGATTTATGGATAGCTAATGGAAACTGAGTATGCAATTTAACCTGCTTACATTGGGATCCTCAGTTAACATTAAAAGGAATCAACAATGTAACAGGGAGGTAATGTACTGAATTAAATCACACGGTAAATATACGCCTGATGTCAGGTTCTGATATTGCAGACTTACCAATTTTAGCTAAGGACGCCAATAAGATCCAGAGGGTGATCTCAAAGGGAATCTGCACGTGGTAGTAATCCAGAGAAAACACACTGAGTCGTTCTTCCTGATTTGTAAAACTTCTGGAAAGGTGACTTTTGGAAGAATCTGGATGCCGATAATCACCTTTTACCTCCTGACCATGGAGAGTCGATTCGTTTGTAAAAGTGGCCTCAGCATTGTTTAAAAGGGTAACAAGCAAAATAAAATATCCAGGTAGAGACAAACGGCAAAGCCCCCGGACATCCCGGGAGCCACCACCGGCCAGAGCCATAGTAACTGTTTAAAAAAACACTGCTTTATCACATCGTATCAGGCCAGTTACTGCACATTATTTTACCAAGGGTTCTGAGCTTTAGAGTCAGTACACTGTCTGATCAAACCTTCTAGGCCTCACACAAGCTGTTTTGATCCGCTGAACTGGTTCAACAGGTGGAACAACTTGCACCGACCAATGAACGTGTTCACCGGTGACTTCCCAGCTCCAATGATACCTGATCGTCCCAGACTGTATGTACCAGCGAAATCAAGTTCTGCCTGGAACATACAGCAACCTCAATCTGGGCGATGCAGAACCAATTAACAATCTTTGTTATTGCATCTCTACCGGGGAAGATCTTGCATACCACTCCCTTAATTACCTTGAATAAGTTTCAACTTGGATGACTCAGTTTCGCCCTCAGGTATTCCTCAAACAGCTTGTGGCGGCAGAAACTGCTCCTGGGAAAGTAAATGCTCGTAAGAGTATGCAGAAATCTTGATAAAGAACTAGTTTACTGTGCCCATTCATAATTCTGATATTTATCTGTTTTGGTATTGCTAGTACTCCAGTTTCAACAATGCAACTTCGAGAATGTGATTAGAATCCTGGAACTATACAGCACGGAAGCAGGCGCTTTGGTCCAACTCGTCCATGTCAACCAGATATCCTAAATGAATCTAGTCCCATTTGCCAGCATTTGATCCCTATCCCTCCAAACCCTTCCTATTCATGTACCCATCGGTAATGTAGTAATTTAAGTAACATGGTAATTAATACCTTCCTACTGTGGCGTGAGGTTCTGATGTCGCAGGCTTACCAATGTTGCCTTTTATATGTTGTAATTGTACCAGCCTCCACCACTTCCTCCGGCACCTCATTCCATTCACACATCATCCTCTGCATGAAAGTGTTGCCCTTAGGTGCCTTTAAATCTTCCCCCCCCCCCCACCTTAAACCTAAGCCCTCTAGTTTTGGATTCTTCTGCTCCAGGAAAATACCTTGGCTATTCACTCTATCCATGCTCCCCATGGTTTTATAAAGCTCTATTAAGTCACCCCTGAGCCTCCAACGCTCCTGGGAAAACAGCCCGAGCCTATTCAGCCTCTCCCTATAAGCTGAAAGCCTTCAATTCTGGCAACATCCTTGTAAATCTTTTCTGAACCCTTTCAGGTTTCACAACATCCTTCCTATAGCAGGGAGACCAGAGTTAGTTCTTGTTTTAATATAAAGAATGTAAAAGTCTGAAATTAAAACAAAAACAGATGGTACCAGCCTTGTAGAACTTCTTCAGTACTATCTGTGAGTTAATGTTTGGATTCCAAAGATCTTTCTTCTCTCTCCATAGATGCTGTCAGATGTGCTCAGTTACTCCAGCATTTTCTATTTTATGTCCAATTTTTGTTTTTATAGAGAAGCCCGGACTTCAATAAAAACTGAAGAGGTCTCATTCTTTTGAGAAGGATTTTAGGTGTGAAAATTGTGTTTCTGCCATGAAATCTGCAAGGAGTAAGTGAGGACTGCAGATGCTGGAGATCAGAGCTGAAAATGTGTTGCTGGAAAAGTGCAGCAGGTCAGGCAGCATCCAAAGAGCAGGAGAATTGACGTTTCGGGCATGAGCCCTTCTTCAGGAATGAGGAAAGTGTGTCCAGCAGGCTAAGATAAAGGGTAGGGAGGAGGGACTTGGGGGTGGGGCGTTGGAAATGCGATAGGTGTAAGGAGGTCAAGGTGAGGGTGATAGACCAGAGTAGGGGTGGGGGCGGAGAGGTCAGGAAGAAGATTGCAGGTTAGGAAGGCTGTGTTGAGTTCGAGGGTTGGGACTGAGACAAGGTGGGGGGGAGGGGAAATGAGGAAACTGGAGAAATCTGAGTTCATCCCTTGTGGTTGGAGGGTTCCTAGGCAGAAGATGAGGCGCTCTTCCTCCAGCCATCGTGTTGCTATGGTCTGGCGATGGAGGAGTCCAAGGACCTGCATGTCCTTGGTGGAGTGGGAGGGAGAGTTGAAGTGTTGAGCCACGGGGTGGTTGGGTTGGTTGGTCCGGGTATCCCAGACGTGTTCCCTGAAACGTTCCGCAAGTAGGCGGCCTGTCTCCCCAATATAGAGGAGGCTACATCGGGTGCAGCAGATGCAGTAAATGATGTGTGTGGAGGTGCAGGTGAATTTGTGGCGGATATGGAAGGATCCCTTGGGGACTTGGAGGGAAGTAAGGGGAAGGTGTGGACGCAAGTTTTGCATTTCTTGCGGTTGCAGGGGAAGGTGCCGGGAGTGGAGGTTGGGTTGGTGGGGGGTGTGGACCTGACGAGGGAGTCACAGAGGGAGTGGTCTTTTCAGAACGCTGATAGGGGAGGGGAGGGAAATATATCTCTGGTGGTGGGGTCCGTTTGGAGGTGGCGGAAATGACGACGGATGACACGATGTATATGGAGGTTGGTGGGGTGGTAGGTGAGGACCAGTGGGGTTCTGTCCTGGGGGTGATTAGAGGGACAGGGCTCAAGGGCAGAGGAGCAGGAAGTGGAGGAGATGCAGTGGAGGGCATCGTCGATCACATCTGGGGGGAAATTGCAGTCTTTGAAGAAGGAGGCCATTTGGGTTGTACGGTATTGGAACTGGTCCTCCTGGGAGCAGATGCGGCGGAGACGAAGGAATTGGGAGTATGGGATGGCATTTTTACAGGGTGCAGGGTGGAAGGAGGTGTAGTCCAGGTAGCTGTGGGAGTCAGTCAGTTTGTAGTAGATGTCATGGGATGACGTTTTTACAGGGAGCAGGGTGGGAGGATGGGATGGCGTTTTTACAGGGGGCAGAATGGGAGGATGGGATGGCGTTTTTAAAGGGGGCAGGGTGGGAGGATGGGATGGCGTTTTTACAGGGGGCAGATGGGATGGCATTTTTACAGGGGGTCTTTTCATTTCTATCTCAGGCGACTGAATCCCTTTCCATTTCTATCTCAGGCGACCGAATCCCTTTCTGTTTCTATCTCGAGTGACCTATCAACACAGACATCTACTACAAACCGACCGACTAGCCACTGAGCCACCTTGCCGCCCACTTTAGATGATGAAGTATGGGGCCAAACCACAGAAATGGCCCCACGCGGTAAGAGGCATGGTCAACGTGAAGTCAGGTCGCATGACGTGCAAAGTGCAGATAGCTGCAACATTCTTGAACAAGCACATGGACCACGTGAAAGCTGCAAACTCACAAACGCGACAGGAGCAAAGCATACTCAGGCCCTCAGAGCAACCAGAAAGGCTATGGGGTCTCCCTCTGTCTAGCGTCAAAGAAACCTTGGAGTCTGAGATGGACACAACAGCCTCGACATCTTTACCACCTGAAGAAGAGAATGAACTCCTTCCTCGATTCTCAGGGCACAAGAGGCAAGCTACAGTCCAGTACTGCTGCCCGTATCTGAGGCTGATTCGTTGGAAGTGGACCCCATGTGAAAACACTCCAGCAGAAGCTACAAGAGAAAAGAACAGGCCTACATTGCGGGCTTAGAGGGGGAGAGATGTAGTGATTGAAACGTGGTCATCCTGGTGACGCCTCACCTGGATGACCATGACACTGGTCCCTCAGAACCTCTGATACTCCTATTTATATCTGTCAGCCAGGGCTCCCTGATTGGGATTGTTAATCTGGTCCAATCAGGGAGCCCCAGCTGATAGATATAAACAGGAGTATCAGATGTTCTATTCACTCCGAGAGTTGACTCTGAGGGAGATGTATCAGTGTACAAATAAAGGTTGGCTTGACAATGGGATACCGGTCTCTGTAGATTATTTCACTTGCCACTATTGAATTGTTTTAGTTGTGCCATCTTGCTATATAATACGCAGAGACAGTGACATAAACCATTAGAACATAGACTTCACAGTGCAGTACAGGCCCTTCGGCCCTCAATGTTGCGCCGACCTGTGAAATTAATCTGATGCCCATTTAACCGACACCATTCCGTTATAATCCATATGAATGCCCATTTAAATGCCCTTAATATCGACGAGTCTATTACTATTGCAGCCAGGCCATTCCATGCCCCTTCTACTCTCTGAGTAAAGAATCTACCTCTGACATCTGTCCTATGTGTATCACCCCTCAATTTAAAGCTATGTCCCCTTGTGTTAGCCTTCACCATCCGAGGAAAAGGCTCTCACTGTTACTCTATCTACAGAAAAACAAGGAAAATTTACAGCCCAGGAATAGGCCCTTCAGCCCTCCAAGCCAGAACAGATCCAAATTTACAGTCTAAACCTGTCAGTCAATTCCTAAGCATCTGTATCCCTCTACTCCCCATCCACTCATGCATTTATCCAGACACATCTTAAATTAATCTACCGTGCCTGCCTCTACCACCTCTGCTGGCAACGCATTCCAAATGCCCACCACCCTCTGTGTGAAGTACTTGCCGTGTGTATCCCCCTTAAACTTTCCACCTTTCACCTTTAAAGTGTGACCTCTAGTGATTGAACCTTCACCCTGGGATAAAGCTTGTCTCTATCCACTTTGTCTATACCCTTCATGATTTTGTAAACCTCAATCAGGTCTCTCCTCAAACTCCTTTTTTCTAACAAAAATAAACCTAACCTACTCAACCTTTCTTCATAGCTAGTACCTTCCATACTAGGCAATATCCTCGTAAACCTTCTCTGCACCCTCTCCAAAGCGTCCACATTCTTTTGGTAATGTGGTTACCAGAAGTGTACACAGTATTATAAATGTGGCCGAACCAATGTCTTGTACAAGATTAACATGACTTGTTAGCTCTTGTACTCAATACCCGTCCAATGAAGGCAAGCACACCATAGGCCTTCTTGACCCCTCTATCCACCTGTGCAGCAACCTTCAGGGTACGATGGACCCCCACTCTCAGATCTTTCTGCCCATCAACTTTTCCCAAGACTCTTCCGTTCATTGTGTAATTCGCTCTAGAATTAGTCTTGCCTAAATTCATCAACTCACATTGGTCTGGATTGAAATCCATCTGCCACTTTTCCGCCCAACTCTCCAGTCTACCTATATCCTCCTGTATTCTCTGACAGTCCCTTATGTTTTCTGCTACTCCACCAATCTTCGTGTCATCTGCAAACTGACTGATCATACCAACAGTGCCCTCTTTCAGATCATTTATGTATATTACAAACAACAGTGGCCCAAACACTGACTCCTGTGGAACACCACTGGTCACCTTTCTTCATTTTGAGAAACTCCCTTCAACTACTACTCTCTGTCTCCTGTTGCTCAACCAGTTCTTTATCAACCTAGCTAGAACACCCTGCACACAATGTGACTTCGCTTTCTCCATTAGTCTACCATGGGGAACCTTCTCAAACACCTTACTAAAGTCCATGTATATGACATCAACAGCCTTTCCTTCATCTATCAATTTGGTCACTTCCTCGAAGAACTCTATTAAATTGGTAAGGCATGATCTCCCCTGCACTATCACTGATAAGTCCATTCTTTTCTAAATATAAATAGGTCCTACCCCTCAGTACCTCCTCCAGTAACTTTCCCACTACCGACATCAGGCTCACTGGTCTGTAGATACCCGGAATATCCCTACCACCCTTCTTGTACAGGAGGACAACATGAGCAACCCTCCAGTCCTCCAGCACCTCACCTGTATTTAAGGATGCCACAAAGATAACTGTCAAGGCCCCAGCTATTTCCTCTCTTGCCTCCCTTAGCAACCTAGGTTAGATCCCATCCGGTCCTGGGGAGTTGTCCACCTTAGTAGCCTCTAGCCTACCCAACATATCTTCCCTACTTATGTCAACGTGATCCAGACTAATCAAACTTCTATCTTGATCTCAAGATTCATCATGTTCCTCTCCTCAGTGAACATTGGTGCAAAGTAATCATTCAGAATCTCACCCATTCTCTCAGGTTCGACACACAGCCTTTCTTTGTTATCCTTTAGTGGACCAACCCTTTCTCTAGTTACCCACTTGCTTCTTATATGAGAATAAAATGCTTTGGGATTCTCCTTAATTCTGCTTGCTAAAGCTATTTCATGACCCCTTTTAGCCTGCTTGATTCTTCGTTTAAGACTTGTCCTACTCTTCCAATATTCTTTCAGGGCCCGTTCTGTTCTTAGCTGCCTAGACCTTATGTATGCTTCAAACCTATCTAACCTTCTGATTATCTTATACATCTTGATTAATTCACCTCTCAACCTTCTTCTCTCCAATGAAAACAGCCTCAGTTCCCTCAGCCTTTCCACGTAAGACCTTCCCTTCATACCAGGCAACATCCTAGTAAATCTCCACTGAACCCTTTCCAAAGCTTCCTATAATGCGGTGACTAGAACTGTACACAATACTCCATGTGCAGCCTTAACAGTGTCTTGTACAACTGAAGCCTGACCTCATTGCTCCTAAACTAAATCCCCCGACCAATAAACGCCAACACACCATATGCCTTCTTTAACAACCCTGTCAACCTGGGTGGCAATTTTCAGAGGCTTTTGCACTTAGACAACTGAGATCTCTCTGTTCATCTACATTGCCAAGAATTTTACCATTAGCCCAGTATTCTGCATTTCTGTTACTTCTTCCAAAGTGACTACCTCACACTTTTTCACACTAAACTCTATTTGCCACTTCTCAGCCCAGATCTTCATCCTATCTATGTCCCTCTGTATCCCACAACATCCTTCAGCACTATCCCCAACTCTGACTACCTTAGCATCATCTGTAAATTTACTAACCCATCCTTCTATGCCCACCTCCAGATCATTTATAAAAATAACAAACAGCAGTGACCCCAAAACAGATTCTTGCGGCACATGATTGGCAACTGAGCTCCAGGATGAACATTTCCCATCAACCACCACCTTCTGTCTTCTTTCGACTAGCCAATTTCTTACCCAAACCGTTAAATCCCCTTCAATCCCGAAACTCCTTATTTTGTGCAATAGCCTACTAAGTGGACCTTTATCGAATGCCTTACTGAAATCCACATCAACCACTTTACCCTCATCTACCTGTTTTGTCACCTTCTCAAAGAACTCAAAGAATTCAGGCATGACCCACCCTTCACAAAACCGTGTTGACTAACCCTAATCAAATTATTCCTTTCCAGATTGTTATAAATCCTATCTCTTATAACCTTTTCCAACACCTTACCCACAGCCAAAGTAAGGCTCACTGGCCTATAATTACCAGGGTTGTCCCAGGTCCCCTTCTTAAACAAGGGAACAACATTTGCCATCTTCCAGTCTTCTGGCACTACTCCTGTTGACATGATGACATAAAGATCAAAGCTAAAGGCTCTGAAATCTCCTCGCTGGCTCCCCAGAGAATCCGAGCATAAATCCCACCCAGCCTCGGAGTCTTATCTATTTTCAGATCTTCCAAAACTGCTGAAACCTCTCCTTTGTAAACCTCAATCCCATCTAATTTTGTAGCCTGTATCTCTGAATTCTCACTAACTTTGCTCTTTTCCAATGGGAATACTGACAAAAAGTATTCGTTAAGCGCTTCCGCTATATCCTCAGATTCCACACATAACTTTCCATGATTATCTTTGATTGGCCCTAATCCATTTCTAGTCATTCTTTTATTCCTGATATACCCATAGAAGGCCTTACGGTTTTCCTTGATCCTATCCACCAACAACTTCTCATGTCCCCTTCTGACTCTTCTTTACCCTCTCTTTTGATTTTTACTGGCTAACTTATAACCCCTAACTGAGCCTTCATGCCACATCCTCACATAAGTCTTCCTCTTGTTAAGAGCTTCAACTTCTTGA
Source organism: Hemiscyllium ocellatum (assembly GCF_020745735.1). Lineage (NCBI taxonomy): Eukaryota > Metazoa > Chordata > Chondrichthyes > Orectolobiformes > Hemiscylliidae > Hemiscyllium > Hemiscyllium ocellatum. Next base: position 69,709,510 of record NC_083406.1, on the reverse strand, counting down.
GTAAACTATGGCTCCCTCTCTCGACAACTACCTCCCTGCCTGATAGGTAGATACTTATTAAGGACCTGCAGTAGCTGTTCCTTGAATAAGCTCCATATTTCAAGAGTGTCCATCCCCTGCAGTCTCTTTCTAGCTCTGTTTAATCTAGCTCTAAGTTTCCATCTTAGCTCCTTGAATTTCTGCCTTAGATCCCAATCTTTCTTCCTACCTATGTCATTAGTACTTAAGTGGACCATGACTTGCGTTGCTCCCCCTCCCCCCAAGGTTCCCAAAAACAGGATCAGAGACATTACGAACCCTGGCAACACACCAATCGTGTGTCTCTCTCGTTCCCACCAAACCTTCTATCAGTCCCCCTAACTATAGAGTCTCCAATGACTAAAGCTGTGCTCCTCTTCCCCCTTGCCCTCTGAGCAACAGGAACAGATCCTGCACCAGACACCTGTGTCCCATTGCTTATCCCGATAAGTCATGCTCCCCAACAGTATCCAAAATGGTACACTTGTTGTTGAGGGGAAGCACCACAGGAGATCCCTGCACTGCATGCTAGTTCCCTTTCCCACCCCTGACGGTAACCCCTTTCCTCTAACTCTTCTCAATAACCTTCTCTGCCTCCTGAATGATCCGAAGTTCATCCAGCTCTACCTCCAGTTCCCTAACATGGTTCTTGAGGAGCTGAAATTGGGTGCACTTCCCACAAAGAAAGTCAGCAGGGACATGAGAGGTGATGCTTACCTCCCACATACTGCAGGAGGAACAGTCAGCATTCATTCAACCAATTGGATATGGCAGAACCTGGTGGGGCTAGTTCTCTGTCAAGTCAAAGGGGGGCTTCACTATCTGTTAGGGCACAGTCTGCACACAGTCCTTTGAATTCATCATGATCAGTCATCTGTTTGGGACACTTAAGGTCCAGGGATCCATCTCAATTCAGGGTAAGTGGGTGGGTGGATTCTGTAGTCAGTCCTGTGGCACTAGCTCAAGCAGTTAGGGAAATCATGTACCTCCACTCTGGGCCTTCAACACAGCAGCCAATGGTCTGGTCAGTCATATCTGGGGAATAATCCTCAGAATCAGTCAGAGTTCAGAGGTGATTCAGTCCTGGGTGTGTGTCCATCGATATTTCTAAAGTGTTTGAGGTGCATCTTTTTGGGGCTGTGGGACATCAATAATAGAAGGGGTTAGGTCAGTCAAGACTGGGGAGGGAAAGCAGAGGCATTTATAGTAGGGGTGAGGATGTTGATGGGAGGAGAATTTCAAATTGGATGGGGAGCAACTGGGAAAAGCATCAAGAGTGTGGTAGATAATGGGGAAGGGTAATTGACTAGGACCACCACTGAGGATAGTGTAATGCAGCAGGGGGCATCATTAAGAGATAAAGTTATGTGAAGTTTCAATGTGGTAGCTCTGGTTTGTTGGAGATAATGTAAGTAAAATGTGACATTGAGGTTCTGGGGAGGGGTTGCCTTGGCACCAGTCTGGGCCTGACGCCAATGGTATACAGCATGACCTGTGTTCCCAGCCATCACTCTCCCTTCTCTGGAGGCAAAGTACAACTAGAAAATGGCTGGAACTGAGCCCAGGGTGTGCTGAGTAAGTGTCAGGTTGACGGCTGAAAGTATAGGAGCATGTATGTTGGACAATAGTTCAGTATAACCACCAAGCACGCTGTTGCTGTTCGCAAGTTGCCACTACATTGGATTGGCAATCATTGCATTGCCTATTACTAATATATTCAGTTTTCAGGTATTTAGTGGTCACAGAGCTGACCTCTCATCAGAGCTGAACTCTCATTAAAGAGACGAGTGGTGGTGGTTTAACCTGAGGGTTAAAACTCAGGCAAGGCGAGATTTTGTGGTGAGTCATTCATGGTAACTTCAGTTGGTATGGGAATTGGATCCATGCTGTTGCCATCACTCTGCACCACAAACTAATCATCCAAGCTAACCAACACCTGTGTATAGTGTCTAGCCTGGGCTCCATCTCCTGGCCATGAGTGAGGCACAGTGTTTCTGTATGCCTCAGTATACGGTATTGTAATGGCACTGTGCTGGTTGCTGCAGCGCGACCTGAAGGGTACAGGAGCAGGAGGTCATTCTCTCCTAGTGACTGTGAATGTTTTTGCAACACTGAAGTTCATTGTGACTGGCTCCTTCCTGGGAGCAATGGCGATGTGCATGGAATCTCTGAGCCTTGTAAGCCCAAGTGCACCAGGACAGTGATCGAAGCCATCTATATAAGGCCACACTGGTTCATTGTGCTCCCCAAGACAAGGTCAATGCTGCAGTCCGGGTGGTTGATTTCTGGAATATAACTGGGTTCCCCCAGATGAAGGGTGCATACATGTGACACCAAGAGGGCCATGTCAAAATGTTGCAGAATTCATCAACAGGGCAGGGTTGCAATGAATTAATATTTAGGTAATCACCATTACCACTTCCTGCAGATGTGTGCGCACTACCTTGGCAGCTCCCATGATTCCTACATCCTGGAATACTCTTATGTACCTCCTGCATTTAAGGGACCAGGAATCTTACAAGGCTAGTTAAAGGGGACAGGGGTTATCCATTGTGATCATGACTCATGACATCATTGTGCTGTCCGCTGATTGATAGGGAGCCCAGATTTAATGCTGTCCATGCCTTAACAGAACCATGGTGGAGCAAAGCCAAGGTCTGTTGAAAATGCCATTCCACTGATTGGATAGGTCTGGGACAGGTCACCTTCCAGTATATTCCAGATAGAATTTGCCGTATCTTCCTGGTGTGCTGTGCTCTGCATGATTGGAGCAGGCAACGAATGAAGTGATGTCCTGGATGCTGAGGAATTGGGGAAATGGGAGCAATCTTCCCATAAGGAGGACAAAGACACTGGAGAGGAGGAAGCTGGTGTTGTCCATGGCAGACCTCAGCTGCCTTGGACACCAACACCAGGCAGAACTTAATTGAGACCTGCTTCCAACAGGGAAGAGTTCAGTATAGCAGGCAGTTGTTAAATGTTTCATTTTTTTGGTCATGATTTCAAAATTTGGTTATAGGGCCTCTGTTGGCTTTGTTTTGTTTCCTCACATAAATAAAAGCTCATGATTGTCTTTGTATTTGTCTGATTGTTGTTTATATTTGATAATCCCAATTAAATAATGACAATCCATGGCTCAACATTGATCAGTGGTGTCAGGGTAGCCCTGAACTAAAGGATGGTTAGATGGCTTTGTGGGCTGATGCGCCATAACATCACCAGTGGGAGTGAACATTTGTTTGCTATCACTTGTCTGACTGCATGGTGGCCTTTCAAAGATGGCATGGGTGCAAGTTTTGCCAGTCTATGGGTGGAGAGTGGGTGAGTTGTTCCAGGAAGGATGCTTGATAGGGTAGGGCAGAAATCAGACATGAAAGATGTCACAGAGGCAAGTAGGCAATTAGTACAGCAGGTTTGGTGAAAGAACAGTCTCACCATTCCCACCAAAAAACTCGACATGGCCAAAAAATACAAGATTCAGCCTTGAGTTTTTCACACTTTTCTATGTCCTTACTCCACTCTCTCAAATTTGGACTCAAAGGTTTAATGAGATGGGACCAGATTCAAATATTGAATCTACTTTATTGCATAGACATCAGTGAACATATAAATTAACCAAAGTAAATTGTATTTATTTGTCTCCGTCTCACTTTCTATCTCACAAGAATGGAAGAAAGTAATCACCTGAGACTATATCCTTTTAATGAGCAACTTACTTACTTTGCATAACACAATTTTATCAAATTACTCATGCTTCAAGAAAAACATCATCAAAAATAAATACATTCAAAATATCACAGCAAGTTTAGAATGAATACAGAAATACAGCAATAGTATACAGAAAACATTTTAATGTATTCTAATTTGTTAATTATAACAGTAAATTATAAATTAATTATAAACACATATTACAAACTGAAAGTCTTGAAAAAATGTAGCACTGTTCAGAACATTCAAGACACCCCAAAGCACTTTAGAGCTTAGGACTGCGCTTGTCAAATACGGTCACTATGTTAATGTAGAAAACACAGTAACATGATATTGATCATATAACCTGTTTTAGTGATTTCAGTTGAAAGAGAAACATTGACCAGGAAAACTGGGATAACTCCCTGGCTTTGAAAGAGCCTTATGGGATGTTTTGGAGAAAGTGAGGACTGTAGATGCTGGAGATCAGAGTCGAAGAGTGTGGTGCTGGAAAAGCACAGCAGGTCAGGCAGCAAGCGAGGAGTACTCCTTGGATGCTGCCTGACTGGGTGTTCTTTTCCAGTGCCACACTCTTTGATTTATGGGATGTTTTGGTACATCTGACTAAGCAAGTAAGATTTAATTTTAGCATGTGATCCAACGGTCAGCATATCTAACAGTGTAGAACTCACTCAGCAATTACCTGGGAGTGTCAACCTAACTAGAGTTTGGTCCTTGGGTATCCGGAATGGAAATTGAACCCACAAACATCTGACTCAGGGGCACAAACACCACCCAATTTTTAAACTCTTACTCCATGGGATGTGGATGGTGCTGGCTAGGCCAACATTTATTGCTCATCCCTAATTGCCCTTGAGAAGATAGAGGTGAACTGCTTTTTTGAATACAACTGAATGGTTTTTTCAGAAGTCAGCCAATGGTGAGTCAAATTGCTATGAATCTGAAGTCAAAAATAGTCCACATTGAAGACAACTGATCTCCTCCATTAAAGGACATCAGGGTTTAATACAATTCAGGTTCATAATTACAGATACAAGTTTTCCATGCTAGATTTTCATTCATTAATTGAATTTCAACTCCCTGACACCCATGATCAGGTCTAAATTGAAACCACCAGATTAAGTCCAGCTCTCTGAAGCACCAAGTCAGCAACATCACTACCACACTACTTTACCAAAAGCTGAGCCACAAATGATATTGTGATGTTTAATGCAATAAAAACAAGACTGAGTTTGCATATTCCTTATGCATTTGACAAGATATTTTCCAGAATACAATTAAATGGAAATACAGCAGACATCCTACAGTGAGGCAAAAATTTCAGTTCTGAGGAAGGGTCACTCAACCCAAAACATTAACTCCGATGTCTCTCCACAGATGCTGCCAGACCCGCTGAACTTTTTCAGCAATTTCTGTTTTGTTTCTGATTGACAGCATCCACAGGTCTTTCAGCTTTTGTAGACTGCAGTGAGGTCCACGTCTGTCAGTTAGGCAACAGGTTTCAGTTGAAGCTTTGACTTGTGACAATATTATTCTTCTTCACTGGCATATGGTATCTGAGCATCTTCCAGAAATTTGAGGATGGGGGGAAAGATTTCTTTCCTTTCCACGTTATCTCTGGTAACACTGTGATGGCTTTTTTAACATTTTCAGGCAGATCCACTCTGTCAGGTAGAGAGTGGAATTTTATCAAAATCACTTTGGTTTTATAATTATCAAGCATGCTGCTGACTCCTGTCTGCAGTTCAAAAATCCTTGAATCATTCCGGGCAATATAATTTGGGCTGAGGACTATTATTACTCTCCTGCTTCTTTTTATACATGAAATAACATCTTCTGTGTAAACTGCAGAAAGAAAAGAATCAATTAAACATATAACTATTTCATATACGACAATGTAAAGTTTACATAATTCTTGACTACAGTATACGCATCTTTTCTTTTAATCTTTAACAGAAGAGAATAAACATTGATTAAACTTAGGTGGAGCCTGGCTCACATAAGATTCTGTTTAATCGTCACAATGTTGCTGTGTAATGCTAAGGCAGATTAAAAGAAGAAGATAACTCCACAGATGAGTTCCATCACTATTTTTCACTGAAGAACCAAAGAGCTGACATCACTCAGGCTTTTCTCCCAGCTTATTTCATGTTCATAACAAACTGAAGATTTATAGTCACCTAGTGTGTCTTCTGAACTATAATTTTCAACTTTAAACATACCATTGATAGGAGCAACATAGCTAAGGATTAGTAGTTACCTTCCTATTGGAATAATTCACTTCAAAAACAACACAAGATGTCACTTTGCACACCTGTTGTTTCTGCTATATGCAAATATACTGCATGAGTAGGCATTATTGTCCAAGTTAAAATTATAAAATCATGAGGGGCATGGATAGGGTAAATAGACAAAGTCTTTCCCTTGGGGTTGGGGAATCCAGAGCTAAAGGGCATTGGTTTAGGATGAGAGGGGAAAGATACAAAAGGGACCTAAGTGGCAACATTTTCACACAGACGGTGGTGTATGTATGGAATGAGCTGCCAGAGGAAGTGGTGGAGGCTGGTACAATTGCAACATTTAAAAGGCACCTGGATGGGTAAATTAATAGGAAGGGTTAAGAGGGATTAGGGCCAAGTGCTGGCAAATGGGACTAGATTGGGTTGGAATATCTGGTCGGCATGGACGAGTTGGACTGAAGGGTCTGTTTCCGTACATCTCTATGTGCTGTACATCTCTATGACTCTATAAGTCAATAAACTTAAATTCGATGTACACAAAATAAAAAGAAAGCATCACAAAACAAGTAGTTTAAATAATAATACAAAAAGAGATTTAATTCACTTTAAGTAAGGTTAAACGTAGTACAGCAAACAAGAATGAATTCTAAGCATTGATTTACATTAAGAACTGTTTTTTATATTCTTCTTATCTGTTCATACAATTGAAGATTGAATCCACCTTCCCTACCTGGATCATATTAGCAATAAATCAGGGCTGTTTAGCTTCTTAAGTGATTTGTAGTTCCAGAGTTAATTTTAACTTACTACAGCAAAAGCTGCATGTTTCCATTTCTACTTTATTATTTGGATTTTAAGATCATACACATGTAATAATTTAGTCCATGATAATCTCGTTAGCAATTCTGAGGATTAACTGTGCAATGAATATTTTAGATTACTTACAGTGGGGAAACTGGCCCTTCAGCCCAACAAGTCCACACCGACCCACCCCCCTACATTTACCCCTTCACCTAATACTACAGGCAATTTAGCATGGCCAATTCACTTAACCTGCACATTTTTGGATTGTGGGAGGAAACCGAAGCAGACCCACAGAGAATATGCAAACTCCACACTGACAGTCACCTGAGACAGGAATTGAACCCAGGTCTCTGGTGCTGTGAGGCACCACTGTGCCACCGTGCCACCCACAAGCATATTCAGATAATAGTTTAAGATGAGGGAAATTGCTGAAACATTGCTCCCACCAGACATTTGTAATTTCACAAATGCTCATAGGTACAACATTTTGTGACAAAGAAGATGGCGAGACAGTATCAAATAAGGGCCAAGATTTCCTCTAAAGTTGCGTGGCTGCTCTGAGGGTTACATCAATTGGAAGTTAATGCTGCAGATGAAAATAAAATTAGCAGGAATGCTGATGTAGGATACTATTCTAAATGATGTGCAGGAGCATAGACACCTGTTTGTTAAAGATGGCAGAACAGATTGAGACAGCAGTTAAAGAAGCATACAGTATTATGGTTTTCAATAATAGAGGCAAAAGCAAGAAGGTAAGCTGAACTTATGTTGAACTTACTTTTTAACTGCAGTATTAATGTGGGTGACACACTTTCGGAAGGATGTGAATGTGTTGGAGAGAGTGCAGAAGAGAGTTATGAGAATGGTTTCAGGGATGAGAAATTTATCTTATGAGGTAATATTGGATAACTTGGAACTCTTTCCTTGGAGAGGAGATTTGATGGAAATTTTCAAAATCACAAGGGATCAGGATAGAGTACATAGGAAGAAATAGTTCTCACTCAAATATGGATTTAGAAACACAAGGCAAAGATTTAGTGTTGTGGAAAGAAACAAATGTGAGGTGAGAAAAATGCGTTCTCACGTAGTGAGTAGTTAGGGTCTGGAAAACACTCCTTGGAAATGTGGTCACAGCGTTCAAAGGGCATTAAATGATTATTTAAAAAGAAACATCATGCAAGGTTACAGGGAAAAAGGCAGGAGATTGGCACTAAGCCAATTGCTCAGGGAGCCAGTGTAGACATGATGAGCTGAATGGTCTTCTTCTGCACAGTAACAATATATGGTTCACGGTATTATAACAGTTGTCATTGTCCCAAAGCGCCATATAGCTGCTCTCTTATTAGGGAGAAATGACTGATAGTGGTGTATCTGAGGGTCAACCCAACCTCAGGCATGGGACAAGGTCAAGAGGGCAAGACCTTCATTGTGACTTCAACCAGTGTACGAGTTGAGCCTGTGCTCTTGGTGTGACTCTGCATTGCAAACCAGCCATCCACCAACTGAGCTAACCAATTTCCACAGTCCCATTTTGCTGCTGTAACCGTATATGCTTCCTCAAGGTCAATCTTTTGCTTCTAAATTGTTGTGTAAGTATATCCTTTTGCTTTGTACTATTGTGCTCTGTTTTATTTCAGTTCTCTGATGTCATCTGTCTAATTGCAGATCTTCCTCTTTGTTCTTTCTTTCATATTTTTGCCTTTTCCCTCTTCAATCTCGAGCTTAAATTCGTAAGTCTCAGTTCTGAAGAAAGGTCACTGATCTGAAATTTTAACTTTGTTTCTCCATAAATATTGCTGAGTACATCTAATATTTCTAATCACAGCTTTGTACCATTGACCCTAAACACTGTGCTTGTGACGAATAAAAAAGGACTTAATGAGACTTTCACAGTAAACAGTAAACTTATTATTATGATTACATTGAACATGAGCCCTCCGGCATTTCTCCAGAATGGTCTAAATGGCTTTGGCAACCAGCATAGAGTTAATGGTCCAAAATGTGTGCAGGTTCCATTTGGCACAAAATCAACAAAATGCTCCCAGAATCTCCCGAATGCCAGTTGCGAGAAAACGAGGTTACATTTCGGTTTCTCTGCAAAGCTATTAACATAAACCATAATGTAAAATCTCACATGAAGCACCCTAATCAAGCAGCATAATTAGTCATGGAACAAGACATTAGCAGAACGTTCTTCAACTGATTGATTTAATGCTTTTGACCTTACCTTTTACTTGGTTTCAATTGACAGTTTTGATCCCTCCTTGGTAGAGGTAAGACTGTGACATGCAGTCAATTGAATCCCCACCAGCATTTTCTACTCTACTAAATTTTTTAACAATTTAAACTGAATTGCAAGTAATTTAAAGTGTTTGTAGCAGCAGCAAGAGAAACAGAACATGATCAGTATTTAGTTAACTGTTCCTCGATCTAAGTATTGATCAATAATGTTATGTGAAATCAGCAGAAACTCACCATTCCAACTTTGAAAGGACTTCTTTGTGAGTGAAGATTTCTTTGGGGGTAAATGGACTTTTTGAATGAACACAAAAGAACAGGTACTCCAGTGGGTACAATGCACCTATATTTTGTGTTCAACTGCACATAGATTACATTAATGTTTCGGAGGAAATTGTGCAAAGTCCCCATACCAAATGTTTCTGCTGTTTGAAACTATCACAATGTGATGCCAAAATCTTATAGCATGTATTTTTCTCTATTTCCCAATTGGTCTACATATTTCCACCATCTCTGATTTTATGTTAGAATTCAGAATTTGTTGTTTTCATTTAATATCCATATAACAATTCCTGGTACTAATCCTAGTGGAACTGCAATCACATATTAGGTAAATACGTCTTCCAAATAATATTAAAAATTATTAGGAACTGAGTTGTTTTCACACTGAAATCCAAAATTTTGATTTGAGCTTTATTTAATGCACGTTAAGCTACACTACTAATGCAGGTAAAAACAATGACTGCAGATGCTGGAAACCGGATTCTGGATGAATGATGCTGGAAGAGCACAGCAGTTTGGGCAGCATCCGAAGAGCAGTAAAATCGACGATACGGGCAAAAGCCCTTCATCAGGATTAAAGGCAGAGAGCCTGAAGGGTGGATAGATAAGCTAGAGGAGGGTTGGGGTGGGGAGAAAATAGCATAGAGAACAATAGGTGAGTGGGGGAGGGGATGAAGGTGATAGGTCAGGGAGGAGGGTGAAGTGGATAGGTGGAAAAGAAGATAGCCAGGTAGGACAAGTCATGGGAACAGTGCTGAGCTGGAAGTTTGGAACTAGGGTGAGGTGGGGGAAGGGGAAATGAGTAAACTGTTGAAGTCCACATTGATGCCCTGGGGTTGAAATGTTCCAAGGCAGAAAATGAGGCGTTCTTCCTCATCTTCTGGTGAGGGACTGGCGGTGAAGGAGGCCCAGGACCTGCATGTCCTCGGCAGAGTGGGAGGGGGAGTTGAAATGTTGGGCCACAGGGCGGTGTGGTTGATTGGTGCGGGTGTCCCGGAGATGTTCCCTAAAGCGCTCTGCGAGGAGGCGTCCAGTCTCCCCAATGTAGAGGAGACCGCATCGGGAGCAATGGATACAATAAATGACATTGGTGGATGTGCAGGTAAAACTTTGATGGATGTGGAAGGCTCCTTTAGGGCCTTGGATGGAGATGAGGGAGGAGGTGTGTGCACAGGTTTTGCAATTCCTGCGGTGGCAGGGGAAGTTGTTAGGATGGGAGGGTGGGTTGTATGGGGGCGTGGACCTGACCAGGTATTCACAGAGGGAATGGTCTTTGCGGAAGGCGGAAAGGGGTGAGGAGGGAAATATATCCCTGGTGGTGGAGTCTTTTTAGAGGTGGCGGAAATGTCGGTGGATGATTTGGATAATGCAAAGGTTGGTAGGGTGGAAGGTGAGCACCAGGGGCGTTCTGTCCTTGTTACAGTTGGAGGGGTGGGGTCTGAGGGCGGAGGTGCAGGATGTGGACGAGATGCGTTGGAGGGCATCTTTAACCACGTTGGAAGGGAAATTGCGGTCTCTAAAGAAGGAGGCCATCTGATGTGTTCTGTGGTGGAACTGGTCCTCCTGGGATCATATACGGTGGAGGCAGAGGAATTGGGAATATGGGATTGCATTTTTGCAAGAGGTAGGGTGGGAAGAGGTGTAATCCAGGTAGCTGTGGGAGTCGGTGGGTTTGTAAAAAAATGTCAGTGTCAAGTCGGTCATCATTAATGGAGATGGAGAGGACCGGGAAGGGGAGGGAGGTGTCAGAGATGGTCCAGATAAATTTAAGGTCAGGGTGGAAGTTGATGAATTGTTCAACGTCCTCGCAGGAGCACGAGGTGGCGCCAATGCAATCATCAATGTAGCAGAGGAAGAGGTGGGGTGTGGTGACGGTGTAATTACGGAAGATCGACTGTTCTATTTAGCCAACAAAGAGACAGGCATAACTGGGGCCCATACATGTGCCTATGGCTACCCCTTTGGTCTGGAGGAAGTGGGAGGATTCGAAGGAGAAATTGTTAAGGGTGTGGACCAGTTCGGCCAAACAAATGAGAATCTCAGTGGAAGGGTACTGTTGGGGATGTCAGGAGAGGAAAAAAAGGAGGGCTTGAAGGTCCTAATCATGGCGGATGGAGGTGTAGAGGGATTGGATGGCCATGGTGAAGATGAGGCATTGGGGGCCAGGGAAACAGAAGTCTTGGACGAGGTGGAGGTCGTGGGTGGTGTCTCGAACGTATGTGTGGAGTTCCTGGACTAGGGAGGATAGGACAGTGTCGAGGTAGGTAGAAATGAGTTCCGTGGGGCAGGAGCATGCTGAGACAATGGGTCAGCCAGAGTGGTCAGGCTTGTGGATCTTGGGAAGGAGATAGAACCGGGCAGTGCGGGGTTCCCGGGCTATGAGGTTGGAAGCTGTGGGTGGGAGATCTCTTGAGGAGATAAGGTTCTGTATGGTCTGGGAGATGATGGTTTGGCGATGGGGAGTGGGGTCATGGTCGAGGGGGCGGTAGGAAGAGGTGTCCTCGAGTTCGCGTTTGGCTTCAGCAGTGTAGAGGTCAGTGTGCCAGACTACCACTGCGCCCCCTTTATCTGCTGGCTTGATGGTGAGGTTGGGATTGGAGCAGAGGGATTGGAGGGCTGCGCGTTGTGAGGGTGAGAGGTTGGAGTGGGGAAGGAGGGTAGACAGGTTGAGGCAGTTAATGTCCCGGCGGCAGTTGGAAATGAAGAGGTCGAGGGCAGGTAATAGGCCAGCGTGGGGTGTCCAGGTGGATGCAGTGTGTTAGAGGTGGGTGAAGGGGTCCTCGGAAGGTGGACGGGAGTCGTGATTGTGAAAGTAAGGTCGGAGGCGGCGGAAGATGTGTTCGACGTCATGGCATGCGTTAAATACATTGATGCGTGGATGGAGGGGGTGTGAAGGTGAGTCCTTTGCTGAGGACTGATCGTTCGTCCTCAGTGAGGGGAAGGTCTGGAGGGATGGTGAAAACTCAGCAGGACTGGGAGCTGGGATCTGGTGTGGGTGTGGAGCTGGGAGTGGGGGCAAAGCCAGTAACTGGGGTGGATGTGATGGTGGGGGGAATGTGGGTGGAGTCATGAACAGGGGTGGTGTTCCCCTCAGGGTTCTGGGGGCCGGGAATGGTGACCGTGGGATCTGTGGGGGTCGTGTCAGCAGAATGCAGGTGAGTGGCGTTGGTGGGGATGGAAGTGGTGGCAGACACGGCAGTAGGGGTGGCGGAAGTCACTGAGCGTGTGACATCAGCGATAATGTGAGGGGCGGAAGTGATGTCACGCCTGATGCATGAGGAATTGTGAGGGGTGGAAGTGGCTGTGGGAGTGGCCATTATGGGGGCGGAAGTTACATCATCAATCAGCGTGGGGGGTGGCAGCTGCACCAGCCGCATGAATAATGGTGTCCAAGCAGTTCCAGAGGCCAGGGGAATCTTCTGGAATGTTTGAGGAGTGCTGGTTATGGAGGTGGGTAGATAAAAGTTTGTTGTACTTGCAGTTTTTGATGTTTGAGATGGAGTTGAAATACTGTTTGTTGAGAGTATGAATTCTCCTGAGGATGTAGTACAGAGTGGGTCCTTTGCAATTCTGAGAGAGTGTGGCCCTCAGCTGAGGCAGGGCTGACTGTAGAGAGGTTAGGTGCCGGCGCATTGCTGCGAGCATGGAGCGGAGGATCTTGAAGGAGAACCGTTGCTGGTGTTTTTGAATCTGTAGTCTGTACTGTTTGTCCTGTTCGGGTCTGAACCCTGCTGGTTTAAAGGTGGCCTGGAGTCCGTGTGGTATGAGTTGGTTACAGAGGCAGGCACGGAGGAAGCAAATATGGCTGTGGTAACGAGTTTGTTTCAGGACATGGTTGAAGAGCTTCAGGGCAGAGGAAATGATCTGGGAGTTGCAGTGGGAGAGGGACTCCCTGAGATTCTTGTACAGAGAGGGGGAAAACTTCTTCAAGGCAGGCATCTTGCAAGAGGATTCGCAGTAGGGTTAAAATGAACTAGGGTAAAAACAATGACTGCAGATGCTGGAAACCAGATTCTGGATTAGGTCATTTTCTCTGCCCTGAAGCTCTTCAACCATGTCCTGAAACAAACTCGCTACCACAGCCACATTTGCTTCCTCAGTGCCTGCCTCCGTAACCAACTCATCCCACACGGACTCCGGACCACCTTTAAATCAGCAGAGTTTGGTCCCGAACAGGACAAACAGTACAGACTACAGATTAGTGGTGCTTGAAGAGCACAGCAGTTCAGGCAGCATCCAGGGAGCAGTAAAATCGACATACGGGCAAAAGCCCTTCATCAGGAATAAAGGCAGAGAGCCTGAAGCATGGAGAGATAAGCTAGAGGACGGTGGGGGTGGGGAGAAAGTAGCATAGAGTACAATAGGTGAGTGGGGGAGGGGATTAAGGTGATAGGTCAGGGAGGAGGGTGGAGTAGATAGGTGGAAAAGAAGATAGGCAGGTAGGACAAGTCATGGGGACAGTGCTGAGCTGGAAGTTTGGAACAAGGGTGAGGTGGGGGAAGGGGAAATGAGGAAACTGTTGCAGTCCACATTGATGTCCTGGGGTTGAAGTGTTCTGAGGCGGAAGATGAGGTGTTCTTCCTCCAGGCGTCTGCAGCTAGTTGTAAATGTCCTGGGGACTTTTTCTCAAGTGAAAATGCTTTGTGATATATGTAAACCTAAAATCCAGTTGCTGACAAAATTTTTTAGATTAGATTAGATTAGATTCCCTACAGTGTGGAAACAGGCCCTTCGGCCCAACAAGTCCACACCGACCCGCCAAAGCGCAACCCACCCATACCCCTACATTTACCCCTTACCTAACTAACACTATGGGCAATTTAGCATGGCCAATTCACCTAACCCGCACATCTTTGGACTGTGGGAGGAAACCGGAGCACCCGGAGGAAACCCACGCAGACATGGGGAGAACGTGCAAACTCCACACAGTCAGTCGCCTGAGTCGGGAATTGAACCCGGGTCTCAGGTGCTGTGAGACAGCAGTGCTAACCACTGTGCCACCGTGCCGCCCATAAAATGATAAGCACACGAAAATTTTCATTCTTATATAGCATAAAACCAATGGTCTACTGTTTATGAAATCCATATTAATTTTGGAGCCTTACATTCTGACAATGACTAGCTTTCTTTTTCAGAATAACAGTGGTTTTTATTGGCTACAATCAGGTGTAGTAAGTCTGTTGGGGACAATTCCAACATAAGACTAAGTGCATGTGCTTGTGGTATCCTACCAAATACACCTCATTAACTACCCACCTAACCCAATGGAATCCCTCGTGTCCAATTCTGGCCCCATTTTACTGCATGCTGCTCCCAGAGTAAATCACCACTCAGCGGATCTCCCAAAGTTCCCGATATCCCTTGCACCTGTACCATCTTCAAATGCCAATTGTGCATTCTGACAAGTACCATCAACCCAGAGATGCCCTCCATGTTTCCCAAGATTTACTTTGGATTTGGACAATGGGGAAACTTCAGGAGAAAGTGAGGGCTGCAGATGCTGGAGACCAGAGTTGAAAAATGTGGTGCTGGAAAACACAGCAGGCCAGGCAGCATCCGAGAAGCAGGAGAATCGACGTTTCGGGCATATTTCAGGAAGAAACGCTTATGGCCGAAACCACATTTCCAGCGCCACATTTTTCAACAACAGGGAACTTCACCCCAGTTTTGCTGGAATTGACCTGGACGTCCAGCTGGACAATGTGTTACACATACTGGGCTTTTCCTTCTCTCAGGACCTGCAGTGAGCACAATGACACCAGGTTGTGCCAATCTGTTCCATAATTGCTACCCAAAGCACTCAGCCATTTGCGATACTATAGGAAGAAGGTCATTGACTGCTTACATAGGTGCAACCATCTTCTCTCTGAAATCTCAGTTGCTCTATCTCTGCTACTGTACCCATCTCAACCCAAGGCTCATGATTCTCCTTTCCCACTATTTTCTGCAGCATCTTCCCTCACTTACTCTCACCCATCCCAACACCCGCCAGCACTACCTATGCAGACCATCTGCACTGCCAAATCACTCACTAGGGACACCTCCTGCCAACAACAATCCTAGCAGCTGTACCACTAACTTTCATCTCCCTAATACCTGCCTTTCTGTCATCTGAGGGGAAGAAAACAGCCCACAGTAAAACAGAAAGAGTCAAGACAGGTGATGGGTTACTTGACATTCAGTTCCTCACTCCTTATCATAGAATCATAGAATCCCTTCAGAGTGGAAACAGGCCATTTGGCCCAATACACCCACATCAAACCTCTGAAGAGTATCCCATCTAGACCCATACCCCTATCCTATTACTCTACATTTCCCCTGCCTAATTCACCTGGCCTACAAATCCCTGAACACTATTGGCAATTTAGCATGGCCAACTCACTTAACCTGCACATCTTTGGATTGTGGGAGGAAACCAAAGCACCTGGAAAAAACCCACGCAGACATGGGAAGAATGTGTGAACTCCACACAGGCAGTCACCCAAGGCTGGAAACGAACCTGGGTCCCTGACACTGTGAGGCAGCAGTGCTAACCATTGAGCCCTATCTGAAGAATGTGCTATTGCTATCTACCCTGAACAGCAGAGTAACTGTCTCCAAACTCCTCCACTGGTATTAGAGGCTGCACTTGATGTACTGCTAGGAGAAGGCTCTCCTCTTTGACTTATAGATTCATAGAATCCCCACAGTGTGGAAAGAGGCCCTTCGGCCCAACAAGTCCACACCGACCCTCCAAAGAGTAACCCACCTAGACTCATTTCCCTACCCTATTATCCTATATTTATCCCTGATTAATGCATTTAATTTACATAACTCTGAACACTATGGACAACGTAGCATCGCCAATTCATCTAATCTGCACATCTTTGGATTGTGGGAGGAAACCGGAGCACCCGGAAGAAACCCACGCAATGTCCTATCTCCTTCTACCCTCCTTCCCATTATCCACAAACAGGTCTGCCCAAGCAGACCCATTGTTTCTATCTGCTCCTGCCCCACAGAACCCATCTCGTCCAACCTCAACTCAGTTTCTTTCTCCCTTTGCCCAGTTCCTGCCCACTTACGTCCTTGATTCCTGACATTCCACACCACTTTCAGAGTTTCCAGTTTGCGGGCTTCAGCAGCCTTCTCTTTCCCATGGATGTGCAATCCCTTTGCACGTCCATCCCCAACCAGGATGGTTATACGGTCTGTTATTACACAAAGCCCTTGGTTAGCTACTAACAGTCCCCATTATTAGTGATTATCCATTCCTTTTTCTGTCCAGTGTTCTTCTCTTTCTTTGGGCTCTACCTCCACCTATCGTTTACTCCTCAGCCCCTCCCCCCACCCTATCGTCTGCATAAAAACAACATTTTCCCAGCTATGAATGACCCTTCTGGGGAGGGGTCACTGGACCCAAAATGTTAACTCTGATTTCTCTTCACAGATTCTGCCTGATCTGCTGAGCTTCTCCAGCAACTTTTGTTTATGTGTCTGATTTCCAGCATCTGCAGTTATTTTGGTTTATATTTAGCATTTCACTTCAAATCGTTCTCAAGCCAATAAAACATCCATAAATCCATGAGCGTAACTTTGACTTTGCCATAGGCTTTCTTCCTTACAGAAGCTGTCTTACAACTAACTACAATCAAACAGAACATAATTTTATCACTCACTTGCTTAATCAAATCAGAATTACTAATTGTTGGAAAATAACTCAATCTTATAATGGCATGACCAGAAAAAGTAACTGTCAAGTCAGGCTGCTTAAAATTCACATGCAAACAAGGGCCATCCTATAGCCAAAGGAGTAGGCTTTTCCTCCTCACCAGAGTGTAAATGCAGATCAAAGATAACTTTTTTCAGATGAGATTACTTACAATGAGGAAACAGGCCCTTCAGCCCAACAAGTCCACGCCAACCCAAAACCCACCCATACACTTACATTTACCCCTTCACCTAACACTATGGACAATTTAGCACAGCCAATTCACCTGGCCTGCACATCTTTCTGACTGTGGGAGGAAACCAGAGCACCCAGTGGAAACCCACACAGACAAAGGGAGAACATGCAAACTCCACACAGTCAGTCGCCTGAGGTGGGAATTGAACCCAGGTCTGTGGCACTGCGAGGCACAGTGCCACCCACTGTTGATATAATAATTAGAGTCATACAATACTGCCCATTGATTTCCAGACAATATAACAGAGTTTACAGTTGTATTCTCTTACTCATCTTTTGCTTTATCTGTGGTAAAATATAAATCACGTGTAAAGTTTGCTCCAATTGTCCTTGATGTTAAAAGGTATATGTGTAACTCCTCTTCATGAGACAGAATAGGTTTGCACAGGAACAAAAGAAATGCAACAGTTCAGTTCAAAAAAACAAAATAATGGAACTTTCCTGAGTCTCTTTACAAAGGTGTGTTACATAATGCAAGTTCTGCATAATTTGCAAAGTAGCTGAATTCCCGAGCAGAATGTATCATGAGGCATAATGTAATTGTGGACTCAGCATATATTCAGGTTAATGGGAGATTGACATGGAGGGAAATTGTTGTGGGATCCAAATATATGGAATCTCAACCCATTCAACCTATCCTTGGGCTTTCCCCTGGAAATATGAGAGATGCTGCTTGTACCACGAAGGACAAAATATTGATTTGGCAATAATTACTTTAATTCCCTCTACTCTTGACTCTAATGCCTTTATATACTGTACACTTACAGGACGTAGATGCACACAGTCATGCTGTAATCACGAATCATACCTTGGATCAACTAGAGACATATTGAATGCAATGTGCGGTTCCTAATTATTCCCAAATCAGTGCACTTAACCCCTATCATTCACATTATATTCCATGCAATACTTGAAACAAATATGATACTATCCTGTAAATTAGGTAACACACAGGATCGCCAAATTGCATCAACCTTTAGTAATAGCTATGCCACTGGGCTTCAGTGATACTATACTATTAAAAGTTTGTAAATGTCAATGCCAATTTCACTGACTTCTATAAATGTTGGCAAACATAAAAAATCCCTTATAGAGTTCTAGATGTAGGTTTTCTCACTGAGCTGGAAGGTTCATTTTCAGATGTTTCGTCACCATACTAGGTAACATCTTCAGTGAGCGTTTGGATGAAGCTTCGTTAAGATTTAACCTAGTACGGTGACGAAACTTCTAAAAATGAACTTTCCAGCTCAGTGAGCAAACCTACATCCAGAACCTCAGCCTGAGCTACAAATCTCAAAACTCCCTTAAAGAGTTTCCATGAATAGATTTACATTAATCACCATGCCAGTGTGGAACAGATCTCTTGAAATGTAATCATGTAAACTTTTATGAGTGTTTAATGCCTTAAATAATGAGAGGCCACCTTTCTCCCATGACCATCCTTTACGATAAAAACAAATTGCCTCAGAACGCTTTAATACTAGTGTAAGAAGCACCACACCTGTAACAACACGACACAGTTTTCAGGTTTGAAATGAAAATACTTGACTGAGACCTGCTGACAAACATGACAAACCTGATGTCCTTGTGTTTGTGCTGAATGGCAAGACATTACAAGAGTACAGTGAGCCTGGTATCTCTGACTGAGGGGCAAAAAGGAAAAGGATGTTGTGAGCATTCAGGCAGGCTGAGTGAGTGAGTGCTATGACAGTGAGCAAAAAGCCCAGAGGTACAGCCTGGTCCAGTCCATGAGCTGAGGGCTGAGTCTCAGAGTTTCTATTTACAATATGAACTGCCGGGTCAGCCCAGATTGCAACAAGTGCAAAAACATACTGTAAGTGGATCGGAGATGCACCATGGAAGTTCTTAGAGGCTAGCACATAACGTTAGTTCAATGTCAGAGGACATGGGATGCATGTGGCCAGTACCCATGGAACAAACCCTAAGACATTGGTGCCTGGCATCTAACATGGAGGTCCTCACTGGCAACAGTGAGCTGAATTAGGCAGCTATCCACGCTGAGTTCCATTTCAGGTTTTCTCAACATCTAGAATTTTGGGAGATTTTGGTAAGACAGAAAGCTGCATATTAATGAGGCATATTGTGGTTTGAACAAAGTATCAAACAAGCAATAATTCCCTCGTAATTGGCCAACTCACCATGCCTTTGTGAAAAGGATAAAAGTTGGAGCATGTGCTCCTAATATTAAGATTGGTTTCACCTGACTGGTCCAATTTCAGCACAGATTTTGTCATAGCCCAAGTCACTCAAAGCCCTGAATTATAAGATTCCACCCAGAGTGTGAAATTCACTCTTCCAAAACAGGATGTGCTGTGGTCACATGCAAATTAAACACCCGTTCAAGCAGGAGAAAATACTCACTCATTTCATCAGCTAGAAACTCATAGTCTCAGGAATTTCCAGCTTTTGAACGACCCCAGAAACCCTTAAAATCGGCTGGTAGAGTTCACTCAAAGGGACTTTTATTTAGTTTACTTTCACGATGACAGACAGATGAGTTATAAATACACAAAGATCTGTGACTGTGCTTCTGTAACTAGTATATGAGAGTAAGATTCTGAATTAGTGGTGCTGGAGGAGCACAGCAGTTCAGGCAGCATCCGAGGAGCAGTAAAATGACGTTTCGGGCAAAAGCCCTTCATCAGGAATAAAGGCAGAGAGCCTGAAGGGTGGAGAGATAAGTGAGAGGAGGGCGGGGGTGGGGAGAAAGTAGCATAGAGTACAATAGGTGAGTGGGGGAGGGGATGAAGGTGATAGGTTGGAGGGGGGAAGGTGGAGTGCATAGGTGGAAAAGAAGATGACAGTAAGACTCAATGCTGCAAATAAACTGGCTTCTGAATACTAATCTTCAGGATTCAGAACTGAAAGCTCAAATTCTTAACCTCTCAGGATCTACTGTCTCCAGCTTTGCACACAGTTAAACAATGCTATTTATCATACTGCGAGTACCTAGGGTTACACAACATGGTTCAAGGTTACAGTGCAGAACTTGAGTATTGCTGAAAAAAACACGTTTGCTGAAGCTTTTGGTCTTGTACTAATAAGGGCGATTCTCAAGCAATACTAATGTAAAGAGGAACAAAGTATTCGTACTGTATGAGGAAAAAGTGTTGATAGGTTGATAAGTGGACTGTTATTAGCATCAGCTTTGCCATGGAAATGCACTAGTTATATGATGACAGTTAACTGTCAAGCTTTGCTCCACAGGCACTGTGCCCCAACTCTTCCACGGTTACATTGATGACTGCATCAGTGCAGCATCCTGTACCCAGGCTGAACTGAAGCAGTTCATCGACTTCACCGACAATTTCCACCCTGCCCTCAAATTCACTTCGTCCATCTCCAACACCTCCCTCCCCTTTCTTGACCTCACCATTTTCATCTCCGGTGACATTCACCAGACAGACATCGACTACAAACCTATGGACTCCCATAACTACCTGGACTACACCTCCTACACCCAGTATCTGGCAAGAACTCCATCCCATTTTCCCAATTCCTCCATCTTCGCTCTGCTGCATCTGCTCAGACGAGGAGACATTCCACTCCCAAGCATCCCAGATGAACACCTATTTTGAAAAGCGTGCTTTTCCTCCCTCCATCATCCAGACAGCCCTCTACTTCACCACCTCCATTCCCCATTCCACCGCTCTAAAATCCCTCCTGCCAACACAATAACGACAGAGTCCCCCTTGTCCTCAACTACCACCCCACCAGTCTCCGCATCTAAAGCTTCATTCTCAAACACTTCTGCCAACTCCAAATAGACCCACCACCAAGAATATCTTCCCCTCCCTATCCCTCTCAGCCTTTTGTTGTTCCTCTGACAGTCCTTGGTTCATGCTACAAATGTGTTGCTGGTCAAAGCACAGCAGGCCAGGCAGAACTCATCACCAAAACCCCAGGTACCTTCTCCTGCAACTAGAAAAGATGCAAAACCTGCCAGTACATCACTCCCCTCACCACCATCCAGGGCCCCAAACAGTCCTTCCAGGTAAGTTAGAGATTCACCTAATTCTCTTGCAACCTAGCTTACTACATCAGGTGCTCCCAGTGTGGTCTTTGCTACATCAGGGAGATCAAACGTAAACTTAGGGAATGGCTCACAGAGCAACTCAGCCGGGTCTGCAGGGGCCGACCGGACGTCCCAGTCATCACCATTTTAATTTGCCCAACCACTCCCTTTCTGATATGACCATCCTTGGCCTCCTCCATTGCCAAACAAACCACAGCTCCTATTGCAAGAACAACACCTTACCTTCCGCCTGGGCACCCTACAGCCCAGAGGACTCAACATTGAGTTCTCCAATTTCAAATATCCTCTCTCCCAATCCCCGATACCCTTCCCAGCCCCTCCCACTCCCTTCCGCTACTCCCTGCCACCTACCAGATTCATTCCTCCCATTGACCGAACAGTCATACCCTCTGCCGGTCTTCAGTTATCCCCAATTCACTCTTCCCCCATACACCCCCTTTTATCTGCAGCTCCCCCCACACCCACCTTCAGACCTAAAGGAGGGTTACACCCAAAATGTCGACTTCTGCATCTCCTGATGCTGTCAGGCTTGCTGTGTTCTTCCAGCCTCCTGCTTATCTATTTTGATTCAATTTAAACCTGGTAGGTTGACTCTAATTGGTCAAGGCATAGCCTTTAGGAATGAACCATAGAGTCGCTGTCTGCTAATTTTGTGTTCTTTCTGTTTCCAAAGTAAGCATTTTCCATACACACAACTGCACCACTCTCCAAACTGATCTTAAATTGTCAGCTGACTTGCTAAGAATTATATTGATAACCAAGTGAAGACTGCTAGCCCAATGCACATTGTAATGCACTTGCATGTACTAGAAGCTAAATATATTAATGAACAAGGCCCTGATCTTTTCAGATCATAGAAACAGGCTGCGTCTGTTTCAACTGAACAGAAAGGTAAAAGCCATCCTCAGGATCTCATAGTGGATCAATGAGACAATCTGCCTTTTTAAATTTAAATAAAGCGTGGTAGTTAACTGTCAGTCATTGTCTAACTGGTACATTCTGCATGGATGCAACTCCAACAATCACAGTCCACTTGCCATCTGACAAACCGTCTCTTCACACACAACATAAACATATTGTTCCCCTTTTTTGTGGATATGTTTGGGAAAGACAATGGGATAGTGGTATTGTTACTGGCCAGTAATCCACTGACCCAATCTATGTTCTGTGGACATGTGTTTGACCTTCTCACAATGCAGGTGATGAAATTTGAATCTGATAAAACGTGGAAATCAAATAGTGTCCATGTAACAATAATCAATCATTGTAAAAACCCATTTGATTTACTCACGCCCTTTAGGCAGGAAGTGTGCAATGTTTACCTGCCTTTACGGATAAGTGACCCAAGACCCACGACAATGCTTCATCTGGCCTCCTCAAGGGCCCATCAAGTCACACGGTTGTATGAAGTGACTACAAAGGAATGAAACTGGACTGACCTAAAATCAACCTCAGTACTGGAGTGAACACAACAAACACAGCTCTGTCAAAACTACAAAACCCTCCTTACCAATATCTGGAAGCTAGCTTTAAAACTGGGAGAGCTATTCCACAGACTAGACAAACAACAGTCAGATGTAATCATACTCATCCAACAGTGTCCATGATATGACAATTACCATCTATGGACATGACCTTTCCAACGAGCAATGCCAAATCCTTTATGGTAGGTAACACAGTGGTACATGGTCAAAAGCAGTTTGCCCTAGGAGTTCTTAGTGTTGACTCAAGATCAACTGAAACAAAAAACATCAGTAAGATTGCTTTCTGCTGATTACATCCAAACACATTCCACCACCCATTTACCACCCCTCATGCCCCCACCCCAACAGGTCTAGCAACTCAAAATCTGGCATTCATGAGGCATTGTGGGCCATTGGCAGCAGCTGAATTGTATTTGACCATAGTCTGTGAACTCATGCCTAGCAGATACTCCACTCTGCTATTATCATCAAGCCAAGAGCTCAATCCTGGTTCAGCAAAGAGTGCATGAGGGCATGCTGGGAGCAGTACCAGGCATGTGTAAATATTAGGTGCCAACCCAGTTAAGTTATAATATGGGACTACTTACATGGCAAATAGCAAAACAGAGCAAGCAATGGACTGAGATAAGCAATTCCACAACCAATGGATCAGGTCAAAGGTCTGGAGTCCTGCCATATATAATCTTTTATATATATGGTAATGAATAATTACATATGTAACAGGAGTTGGAGTCTCTACAATTATCCCACCCTCAATAATGGGGAGCCCAGCACATCAGTGCAAATGATAAGACTGAAGCTTTTGCATTCATCATCATCCAGTAGTGCTGAGTGGCTGATGCATCTCAGATTCCGCCACTTCCCGCTCCTCCGCCCATGAGCCCCACCCCTCCAATCGCCACCAGGACAGAACCCCACTGGTCCTCACCCACCACTCCACCAACCTCCATATACATCATATCACCCGTCGTCATTTCCACCAGCTCCAAACAGACCCCACTACCAGGGATATATTTCCCTCCCCTCCCCTATCAGTGTTCCGAAAAGACCACTCCCTCTGTGACGCCCTCGTCAGATCCACACCCCCCACCAACCCAACCTCCACTCCCGGCACCTTCCCCTGCAACCTCAAGAAATGCAAAACGTGTGCCCACACCTCCCCCGTTACTTCCCTCCAAGGCCCCAAGGGATCCTTCCATATCCGCCTCAAATTCACCTGCACCTCAACACACATCATTTACTGCATCCGCTGCACCCGATGTGGCCTCCTCTGTATTGGGGAGACAGGCCGCCTACTTGCAGAATGTTTCAGAGAACACCTCTGGGACACCCGCACCAACCAACCCAACCACCCCGTGGCTCAACACTTCAACTCCCCCTCCCACTCCACCAAGGACATGCAGGTCCTTGGACTCCTCCATCACCAGACCATAGCAACATGACGGCTGGAAGAAGAGCGCCTCATCTTTCGCCTAGGAACCCTTCAATCACAAGGGATGAACTCAGATTTCTCCAGTTTCCTCATTTCCCCTCCACCCACCTTGTCTCAGTCCCAACCCTTGAACTCAGCACCACCTTCCTAACCTGTAATTGCCTTCCTGACCTCTCCGCCCCCACCCTCACTCCGGCCTATCACCCTCACCTTAACCTCCTTCCACCTATCGCATTTCCAACATCCCTTCCCCAAGTCCCCCCCCACCCTCCCACCTTTTATCTTAGCCTGCTTGGCACAGTCTCCTCATTCCTGAAGAAGGGCTCATGCCTGAAACGTCGATTCTCCTGCTCCTTGGATGCTGCCTGACCTGCTGCGCTTTTCCAGCAACACATTTTCAGCTCTGATCTCCAGCGTCTGCAGTCTTCACTTCCTCCTAGAAGATTTCCACCATAGATTGCCAACATCACAGATACCAGTCTCTGGCCCCTGATTCATTCCATGCAATATCAAGAAATAGCTGGGGGCATTGGATCCTGCAGAGGCTGTAGACCCTGACAGGATTCCAGCTTTAGTGCTGAATATTTGCATTCCAAAACCTGCTGCTCCCCTAGCGAAGCTGTTCCAGTTACAACACTGGCATTTATCTGACAATGTGGAAAATTGCCAAGGTATGTCCTGTACACAAAAAGCAGGATAAATCCAGAACTGTCTACTTTTGGTCATCAGTAAAACAATAGAAAGTGTTGTCACCAATGCTATCAAGCAGTACTAGCAAAGCAATAAAGTGTTCACTGAGAATTGCTTTGCTAGTACTGCTTAATAGCATTGTTGACAAGGGACCACCCAACTCCTGACCTCATTACGGCCAAACATGGACAAAAAAGTTGAATTCTAGAGATGAGACTGATTGCCCTTGACACCAAGGCAATACTCAACTAAGTGTGGCATGAAGGAGCTCAAGCAAAACTGAAGTCAATGTGAATCATAACTAGCGCAGAAGAAGATGGTCATGATTGCTGTAAGTCAGTCATCTCACGTCCACAAGGTTTCTGCAAGAGTTGCTAAAGCTAGTGACCTACACCCAAACATCTTCAGCTACTTCATCAATGACCATCTTTTCATCATAAGGCCAAAAGCAGGGATGATTGCACAACGTTTAACACCATTTGCTGCCCCTCAGATATTGAAACAGTCCATGTCCACTGTAGGTAGTAAATAGGCTGAAATGAGAAAAAAAGTATGAAACCTGCCCTATTGAAAGATCTGTCAGTTGGTGACTTAAGCTTTATGTTTTTTGAGGGGATATGTGTGATTAAGTTAAGTGTTACAACTCAGTAAGCACTAGCTTTCGGAGCACTGCTCCTTCATCAGGTGGTTGTGACAGCACTCTGAAAGCTAGCGCTTCCAATCGAACCGGTTGGACTATAACCTGGTTTTGTGCGATTTTTAACTTTGTACACCCCACTCGGACACCGGCATCTCCAAATTTTAACTCAGTAAGCAATAGAGTAAACTCGTGACACAAGTCCGGGTCAAGTCCTGGTAAAACTAAATCAGTATGTCAGAGTAATAATCGACCATTTGTCAACAAATAAAAATGTAGTTGACTGTAGGATCATGGTGTGTGAATATTGTATGGTTGATTGGATGTCACAAAAATTGTCAGGAAATAGCCTATTTGAGCAGCAATGAGCAGGCTGTCTTGTGGCCCAAGGTTCATTAAAATGAGAGATAAGCCTTGGTACAGGGAAAATAAACAGAAGTCTTTATAAAGGTGAAAGGCCAACTGAACATGGTAGATGTATTGCACTGTGATATTTTAAGATCTCCCCAATTTAAGGATGTCCAACGTACGAATGCTCTAAAAGATCCAACATACAAATGCTTACTGTACTTACAATTGATTATTTTACATTATTTTGCATTGTGTTCTGACTTGCATACAAATTGACTTGCAAGTGGACTCGAGAATGGAACCCGTTCACAACTTGAAGACTGCCTGTACCATTTATGCAGCATTTTCTAGAGTACCATGCTACAATAAAGCAAAATTGTACACGCTCTGATGTTCAAAGTGAACCCAACAGAGTAAGGAAATTAGGAATTAAAACCTACGCTGCACACGGTAAGACCTGAAAAATGTTCAGGCTTGGTCTGATAACAGGCAAATAATATTGACCCCACACAAATCCCAAGCAATGACTATCTCCAACAAGACAACATCTGACCGTTGCTCTTTGTCATTTAATGGCATTTTTTTAATATCCAGAAATACTTTTAAACATAACTGAAAGCTTTCTTTACCATCAAAACTCGCCTGCGGTACTTTTTTCATCTACTAACCACCTATAGTAAATCACTCACCTTTTCCAATTGATTAATTTATATACAAAGCCTGTTAAGGGCATTCAACATCATTCATAGCTGAATACCCAACTATCAACATTCTGGGGTTTACCATTGACCAGCAACTGGCTGAATAAACATGGATAAATTCTGTGGTTATAAGGAAATGCCAGAAACTGGGAATTCTGAAGTGAGTAACTTGCATCCGGTCTCCTCAATGCCTGTCCACCATTTAAATGACACAAATCAGGATTGTGAAGGAATACTGTATACTCAGTTTGGATGGGTGCAACTCCAGCAACACTCAGAAAGCTCAACACCATTCAAGATAAAGTAATCCATTTGATTAGCACCCTATCAATAACCTTCAATCAATTTCACCACCAAAGTACAGAGACCACAGCTTGTGCTATCTGCAACATGCACTGCAGTAACTCACTAAGTTTCCTCAGACGTCACTTTATGAATCCATCACCTTTAGCAACTAAAAGGCTAAAGGGTAGCAAATACATGCAACTTCCCCATCAAGCAACACAACTTCATGACTTGAAAGTATATTGTTGTCCTTCATTACCACCAAGCCAAAATCCTGGAATTCCCTTGCTCGTAGCACTGTTGATGTGCCTATCCATGGAATGCAGCAGTTTAAGAAAGCAGCTGGTAACCAGTTTCTCCAGGGCAATTAAGGCAAAGCAAATAAATACAGGCCTAGCCAGTGATATCCACATCCCATGTATAAATAAGAAGTCTTTGATTTTCTCTCCTTCTATTGCAAATTGTCCTGCAAAAATTTCAACAAAATGTGTCTTTTTCAGTAGTACATTTGACGTATTTCACTGAAAGGTACTCATAACTATATGCATAGTGGAGCACATTAAAGCAAGGACATTCTGAAATAGCATATGTCCCATTCTCCTGACTAGTAAATTGTGTCTGTCTGTATCTTAATAAAATGCTTTGATCTCATGCAATGATGCTAGCAACTCATCTGAATTAACTTATCCAAAAAGGAATCCAAATGATAATGATCTAAAGTTCAGGGAACATTTGGCAAACTATAAAAATCTAAAAGATTTCCTGTTGGAAATGTTAACATTTTAGTTACTCTACAGCAATTTAATGTAGTACTTAAATGTCTGTCGATAGGAAGGTGAATTTTCTGCACTTTAGAGGTTAATAGATTCATTTTTGGAGTTGTTGGCTGTGTAGGGATCTCAATATTCGTTAAAGTGATGTTAATGATTTCCTACTTTATATGGAGATGTTCATCAAATAGAATTGAGGGAGGTGAGAATAGAATTAACCGTTCCTTCAGTTTCATACAATAGCGAGGCTTTTATGTGTCAATCCTCACAATATATACAGTGTAAAACAAACACAACAAGGTGTGTTAAATTAATCAAGTAAATCCAAAGAGCACTCACCCCCTCCCGGCAGTATGTCTCTCTCAAAAAGGCACAGTTTATATCCATGCTGCTTCTCTAACACATTCGGAAGAAGCTCCAGGGCAAATTTCTCCTCTGTAATGATGTAACTGTTGCTCTCATCATCCTCCCCCAAGGAAGAGGTGTTTGCATATGAAACAAAGGCATCAAATTCTTTCCCATCTGGTCACAAGTAATTTGTGGCAGAGGAAGACAGTCGGTGATGAGGGGGAATAAAACAAAAAGAATGGAGCTTACTATCTTTCAGCCAGTTTTAATACATTCTGAAGCTATTTAAATGGAAAAGTAGTAAATTTGAACAAGATTCATTTGTTTAAATTACATGTGAAATTTTAGATGTAGTGGAGGATAAATTCAACATAGGCAGAGCATGCAAAACAGGCAATATTATACCTGTGAAATAATTAACATTCATTTCATCTACTTAAGGAATTTGGTTAGCAGTTGTCTTATAATGCTTATTGATTCCACATAGCTGCACAAGAGTTAAATCCTGTTTCATCCTCTTGGTGAGTAAAAGCAAAACCCATTCCCCTTCTTAGCAGTGACAAGGATAACATTAAGTTCAAGATGTTCCAATTTGTTCATATGTGAGTTAATGCAACAGGATGAAATTTAAGAAGTATTCTCATTTCTGAGACTACACAGTCATTAATAATTAGTCATTTAAATAATTGTGCAGGAGAAAGTTGCAATCTTCTGTTAATTTTAAAGTCATCCTCGAAAGTTTATCGAAACCTTCATGGTTATTTCATCAGTTCTCCCTCCTTTCCTGGATTACTCATTTTTCTATTTCTTATACATTAATTATTTACAACAACAAGCAATAAACTGAATGTTTCAACATGAGAAGAGTTATCAAAAGTGTGCTAACTTTTGGAAAGTACAAATTAGCACATGACAAATACTCTGAAGTTCAAATGATAGCAAATTAAATATTATTGAAAACTATAATGTATTATTTTCTCATATAGTAAAATTAATCTGACAAAGTATCAAAACCTATTTTTAAATTAATATGTTTGGATTAGAGTCATAGAGATGTACAGCATGGAAACAGACCCTTCGGTCCAACCTGTCCATGCCGACCAGATATCCCAACTCAGTCTAGTCCCATCTGCCAGCACCAGGCCCATATCCCTCCAAACTCTTCCTATTCATAAACCTATCCAAATGCCTTTTAAATGTTGCAATTGTACTAGCCTCCACCACTTCCTCTGGCAGCTCATTCCATACACGTACCACCCTCTGTGTGAAAAAGTTGCCCCTTAGATCTCTTTTATATCTTCGCCTCTTACTCTAGTTCTGGACTCCTCCACTCCAAGGAAAAGACCTTGCCTATTTACCCTATCCATGCCCCTCTATAAGGCCACCCCTCAGTCTCCGACGCTCCAGGGAAAACAGCCCTAGCCTATTCAGCCACTCCCTGACCTTCGTCACCATGCATAACCCCGACCCCACGCCGACTTTCGACACCACACGTAACCCCGCCCCCACGCTTATTTCCGTCACGACGAATGACCCCGCCCCCACGCTTGACCCCGCCCCCACACCGAGCACCGTCACCACGTCTAACCCCGCCCCTACGTCGATCTCTGTCCCCGCCCCTAACCCCGCCCCCACCCCCAGCTCCAGTCCCACACCAGGTCCTAGCTCCCAGCCATGCCGATCTTCACCATCCCTCCAGACCCCCCCCTCTCTGAGGATGAAAGATCAGTCCTCAGCAGGGGCCTCACCTTCATTCCCCTACGCCCTCGGATCAATGAGTTCAACACACGGCGAGATATTGAACAATTCTTCCGCCGCCTTCGCTTCCGTGCCTACTTTCACAACCAAGACTCCCACCCACCCTCTCACGACCCCTTCTCCCGCCTCCAACGCACCCCATCCACCTGGACACCCCGTGCTGGCCTCTTACCCGCCCTCAATCTATTTATAGCCAACTGCTGCCACGACATTAACCGACTCAACCTGTCCACCCCTCTCACCCACTCCAACCTCTCACCCTCAGAACGTGCAGCCCTCCACTCCCTCCGCTCCAATCCCAACCTCACCATCAAACCGGCAGACAAGGAAGGCGCGGTAGCAGTTTGGCGCACCGACCTTTATACCGCTGAGGCCAAACGCCAGCTCGCGGACACCTCCTCTTATCGCCCCCTTGACCACGACCCCACCTCCCACCACCAAACCATCATCTCCCAGACCATCCATAACCTCATCACCTCAGGGGATCTCCCATCCACCGCCTCCAACCTCATAGTCCCACAACCCTGCACCGCTCGTTTCTACTTCTTGCCCAAAATCCACAAACCTGAATGCCCCGGCCGACCCATTGTCTCAGCCTGCTCCTGCCCCACCAAACTCATCTCCGCATACCTCGAAACGGTTCTGTCCCCTTTAGTCCAAGAACTCCCCACCTACGTTCGGGACACCACCCACGCCCTCCACCTCCTCCAGGATTTTCGCTTCCCCGGTCCACAACGCCTTATTTTCACGATGGACATCCAGTCCCTGTACACCTCCATCCCCCATCACGAAGGACTCAAAGCCTCCGCTTCTTCCTTTCCCGCCGCACCAACCAGTACCCTTCCACTGACACCCTCCTTCGACTGACTGAACTGGTCCTCACCCTGAATAATTTCTCTTTTCAATCCTCCCACTTCCTCCAAACTAAAGGAGTTGCCATGGGCACCCGCATGGGCCCCAGCTATGCCTGTCTCTTTGTAGGATATGTGGAACAGTCCATCTTCCGCAACTACACTGGCACCACCTCCCACCTTTTCCTCCACTACATCGATGACTGTATCGGCGCTGCCTCGTGCTCCCACGAGGAAGTTGAACAGTTCATCAACTTTACTAACACCTTCCATCCCGACCTCAGATTCACCTGGACTGTCTCAGACTCCTCCCTCCCCTTCCTGGACCTTTCCATTTCTATCTCGGGCGACCGACTCAACACAGACATCTACTATAAACCGACTGACTCCCACAGCTACCTGGACTACACCTCCTCCCACCCTGCCCCCTGTAAAAACTCCATCCCATATTCCCAATTCCTTCGTCTCCGCTGCATCTGCTCCCAGGAGGACCAGTTCCAACACCGCACAGCCCAGATGGCCTCCTTCTTCAAGGACCACAGATTCCCCCCAGACGTGATTGACGATGCCCTCCAATGCATCTCCTCCACTTCCCGCTCCTCCGCCCTTGAGCCCCGCTCCTCCAACCGCCACCAAGACAGAACCCCACTGGTTCTCACCTACCACCCCACCAACCTCCGTATACAACGTATCATCCGCCGTCATTTCCGCCACCTCCAAACGGACCCCACCACCAGGGATATATTTCCCTCCCCTCCCCTATCAGCGTTCCGCAAAGACCACTCCCTTCGTGACTCCCTCGTCAGGTCCACACCCCCCACCAACCCAACCTCCACTCCCGGCACCTTCCCCTGCAACCGCAGGAAATGTAAAACTTGCGCCCACACCTCCTCCCTCACTTCCCTCCAAGGCCACAAGGGTTCATTCCATATCTGCCACAAGTTCACCTGTACCTCCACACACATCATCTATTGCATCCGCTGCACCCGATGTGGCCTCCTCTATATTGGGGAGACGGGACGCTTACTTGCGGAACGCGTCAGAGAACACCTCTGGGACGCCCGGACCAACCAACCCAACCACCCCGTGGCTCAACACTTTAACTCTCCCTCCCACTCCACCGAGGACATGCAGGTCCTTGGACTCCTCCACCGGCAGAACATAACAACACGATGGCTGGAGGAGGAACGCCTCATCTTCCGCCTGGGAACCCTCCAACCAACCACAAGGTATGAATTCAAATTTCTCCAGTTTCCTCATTTCCCCTCCCCCCACCTTGTCTCAGTCGGTTCCCTCAACTCAACACCGCCCTCCTAACCTGCAATCTCCTTCCTGACCTCTCCGCCCCCACCCCACTCCGGCCTATCACCCTCACCTTGACCTTCTTCCACCTATCACATCTCCATCGCCCCTCCCCCAAGTCCCTCCTCCCTACCTTTTATCTTAGCCTGCTTGGCACACTCTCCTCATTCCTGATGAAGGGCTTATGCCTGAAACGTCGAATTTCCTATTCCTTGGATGCTGCCTAACCTGCTGTGCTTTAACCAGCAACACATTTTCAGCTGTGATCTCCAGCATCTGCAGACCTCATTTTTTATCCTCAGATCCTTCAAGCCTGGCAAAATCTTTGTAAATTTTTTTTTAATCCTTTCAAGTTTGACAACATCTATCCAACAGGACGGAAACCTGAATTCCATGCAATATTCCAACAGTGGCCTAACCAATGTCCTGTACAGCTGCAACAGGCCCTCCTAACTCCTGTACTCAATACTCTGACCAATAAAGGAAAGCATACCAAATGCCTTCTTCACTGTCCTATCTACCTGCGACTGTACTTTCAGGGAGCTATGAACCTGCACTCCAAGGTCTCTTTGTTCAGCAACACTTCCTAGGACCTTACCATTAAGTGTATAAGTCAGGTTAAGATTTGCTTTCCCAAATGCAGCACCTCGCATTTATCTGAATTAAACTTCATCTACCACTTCTCAGCCCATTGGCCCATCTGATCAAGATCTCCTTGTAATCTGAGGTAACCTACTTTGCTGTCCACGACACCTCCAATTTTGACGACATCTGCAAACTTACTAAATATACCTCTTATTCTCACATCCAAATAATTTATATAAATGATGAAAAGTAGTGGACCCAGCACCGATCCTTGTGGCACTCCACTGGTCACAGATCTCCAGTCTAAAAAACAACCCTCCTCCACCACCCTCTGTCTTCAACCTTTGAGCCAGTTCTGTATCCAAATGGCTAGTTCTCCCTATATTCCATGAGATCTAACCTTGCTAACCAGTCTCCCATGGTGAACCTTGTTGAACGCCTTACCGAAGTCCGTATAGATCAGATCTACTGCTCTGCTGTCTTCAATCTTCTTTGTTACTTCTTCAAAAAAACTCAATCAAGTTTGTGAGACATGCTTTCCCATGCACAAAGCCATGCTGACTATCCCTAATCAGTCCTTGCCTTTCCAAATGCATGTACATCCTGTCCCTCAGGATTCCCTCCAACAACATGCCCACTCCCGACATCACTGGTCTGTAGTTCCCTAGCTTGTCCTTATCACCCTTCTTAAACAGTGGCACCACATTACCCAACCTCCAATCTTCCAGCACCTCACCTGTGACTATTAATGATACAAATATTTCAGTAAGAGGCCCAGCAATCACTTCCTTAGCCTCCCACATTGTTCTAGGGTACACCTGATCAGGTTCTGGGGATTTATCTACTTTTATGCGTTTCAAGACATCCAGCACTTCCTCCTCTGTAATATGGACATTTTTCAAGATGTCACCATCTATTTCCCTACAGTCTATATCTTCCATGTCCTTTTCCACAGTAAATACTGTGCAAAATACTCGTTTAGTATCTCCCCCATTTTCTGTGGCTCCACACAAAGGCTGCCTTGCTGATCTTTGAGGGGTCCTATTCTCTCCCTAGTTATCCTTTTATCCTTAATATATTTGTAAAACCTCTTTGGCTCTAATGCAATGAGGGGTACTTTAGATTCCCAAGAGATCAATTGTTTTAAGGGTCTCTATAGTCCAAGGCAGACAGATGTTTCTGTGGCCAGCAGCGAAAAAGCAGAATGGTGTGTTGCTTTCCTGGTGCGAGGATCCAGGATGTCTCAGGGAGGGTGCAGAATGTTCTCAAGGGGGAGAGGTGCCAGCAGGAGGTAATTGTACACATTGGAACCAACGACATTGGAAGGGAAAAGGTTGAAATCCTGAAAGAAGCTTACAGAGAGTTAGGCAGGAATTTAAAAATGAGGTCCTCAAGTGTAGTAACATTTGGGTTACTCACGGTGCTACGAGCTAGTGAGGGCAGGAATAGGAGGATAGAGCAGATGAATGCATGGCTGAGGAGCTGGTGTATGGGAAAATGATTCACATTTTTGGATCATTGCCAAATCTCCTGGGGTAGAAGTGACCTGTACAAGAAGGATGGGTTGCATCTAAATTGGAAGGGAACTAATATACTGGCAAGGAGATTTGCTGGAGCTGCTCGGGAAGAATTAAATTAGTAAGGTGGGGGGATGGGATCCAGGGAGGTAGTGAGGAAAGAGATCATCTGAGACTGGTACAGTTGAGAACAGAAGTGAGTCAAACAGTCAGGGCAGGAAGGAACAAAGCAGAGAACAAGGTAGGACTGATAAATTAAACTGCATTTATTTCAATGCAAAGGGCCTAACAGGGAAAGCAGATGAACTCAGGGCATGGTTAGGAACATGGGACTGGGATATCGTAGCAATTATAGAAACATGGCTCAGGGATGGGCAGGACTGACAGCTTAATGTTCCAGGATACAAATGCTGCAGGAAGGATGGAAAGGGAGGCAAGAGAGGAGGGAGAATGGCATTTTTGATAAGGGACAGCATTACAGCTGTGCTGAGGGAGGATATTCCCAGAAATACATCCAGGAAAATTATTTGGGTGGAACTGAGAAATAAGAAAGGGATAATACCTTATTGGGATTGTATTATAGACCCCCCAATAGTTAGAGGGAAATTGAGAAGAAATTTGTAAGGAGATCTCAGCTATCTCTAAGAATAATAGGTTGGTTATGGTAGGGGATTTTAACTTTCCAAACATAGACTGGGACTGCCATACTGTTAAGGGTTTAGATGGAGAGTAATTTGTTCAGTATGCACAAGAAAATATTCTGATTCAGTATGTGGATGTATCTAGTAGAGAAAGCGCAAAGCTTGATGTACTCTTGGGAAATAAGGCAGGACAGGTGACTGAGGTGTCAGTGGGGGAGCATTTTGGGCCAGTGAATATAATTCTATTAGTTTTAAAATAGTGATGGAGAAAGATAGACCAGATCTAAAAGTTCAAGTTCTAAGTTGGAGAAAGGCCGATTTTGACGGTATGAGGCAAGAACTTTCAAACGCTGATTGGAGGGCAAATGTTTGCAGGTAAAAGGACAGTTGGAAAATGGAAAGCCTTCAGAAATAAGATAACGAGAGTCCAGAGAAAGCATGTTCCTGTTAGGGTGAAAGGGAAGGCTGGTAGATATACAAAATGCTGGATAAATAAAGAAATTGAGGGTTTGGTTTAAAAAAAGAAGGAAGCATATGTCAGGTATAGATAGGATAGATCAAGTGAATCCCGAGAAGTATAAAGGAAGTAGGAGTATACTGAAGAGGGAAATCAGGAGAGCAAAAAGGGGACATGAGATAGCTTTGGTGAATAGAGTTAAGGAGATTCCAAAGGGTTTTTACAAATACATTAAGGACTAAAGGGTAACTAGGGAGAGAATAGAGGCCCTCAATAATATAAAACAAAAGGTTATTCAGCTAGAATACTATGTTTCTAAATAATTCTTGGACTGTTTATTTGCAGAGAATAGAAAAAGGATTTCTTTTCCAATTACATACGGTATGCAATTGAGAGATGTTACTGCATTTAGAATTATATTCTTGTGAAAATGAATTCAGTCAATAACTTTTAATGGCAAATTTCCCTTACCTCCAATGGTTTCATCCTTTGAGAAATAATGTCGATAAAGCAGACAAATTTCAATCCAAAACTTATAGACTCCAACACATCCACAAACAAAAGTCACAAATATTAATGACGTAGATATAGTTATTACTTTTATTTTAAAGATGTTGGACTCTGAAAGAGTATAAAAGAGTATCTTTTAGCACATAGGTAATCAGCTTAATTAAACAAACATTTTTTTCATTATTTATATTTGAATGCAACTTGTTGTGATCACTCAGTTTGTTCAAACAAATGAGTCAAAATCAGAACCAGGACCAAGACAGAGTTTGTCATCAGGTATTAATCGAAAGCTACTACTTCAATTTATAAAGTACCCTTAAACTTAAAAAAAGACTTTCGAAGTGTTTCACAGGAATAATACATAAAAAGGGATATATTTACAAATAGAGATGACCAAAAACTTAGTCCAATTGGTAGGTTTTAAGAAGTATTTTAAAGGCACAAAGCAACGAAGAGGGTTCAGGAGGTGATTGGAAGGGATTTTTTTTATTCGTTCATGTGGGCATCACTGGCTAGGCCAGATCCCTCCTCTTTGTTCTGGAGAAGTTACCTTTTTGAATTACTGCAACACTGGAGGTGTAAGGACAGCAAAAGTGACATTAAGAAAGTAGCTTCAGGATTTTAAACCAGTGACAATGAAGAAACAGCAAAAAAGTTCCAGATCATTGTGTATTCTGATGTGTCTGCTCCCCTTCTTGTTCTAAGTGGTAAAGAACCATGGGTGTTCCGTTGATTTCACCCATGGGATCACCAATCTCGGGACTCATAGCAGAGGCAGTTATGCAAAGGTTAGAACAAACAGTCCTACCACAAATTCAACCCAAACTCTGGGTCAGATATGTCGATGACACGTTTGTAATCATCAAAAACACGGAAATAGAAAAAACACACCAGATCATCAACGCCACACTCACAGGAATCCGATTCATGAGAGAAGAAGAAAAGGATAGCCAACTCCCATTCCTAGACGTGATAGTACAGAGAACACCGAATGGAGAATTCACCACAAGGGTATACAGGAAACCAACACACACAGACCAAGTCCTAAACTATGAAAGTAACCACCCCAACACACACAAACGAAGCTGCATCAGTACACTATTCAAAAGGGCCACAACACACTGCAGTACACCAGAACTGCAAAAAGAAGAAGAGGAACACCTATACAAGGTATTCGCCAAAAACGGATACCCGCACAACTTCATCAACAGATGCCTAAGACAAAGACCACGGAACGAGGACATGCCACAACCCAAAGGACTAGCCACACTACCATACATCAGGAGCGTTTCTGAACTGACAGCCAGACTACTGCAATCCTTAGGACTCATAATGGCACACAAACCAACAGCCACGCTCAGACAACAACTCACTAGAACGAAGGACCCGATACCCAACATGAGCAAAACTAATGTAGTGTACAAAATACCATGCAAGGACTGCACAAAACACTATATAGGACAAACAGGAAGACAGCTAACAATCCGCATACATGAACATCAACTAGCCACGAAATGACACGACCAGCTATCCCTAGTAGCCACACACACAGACAACAAGCAACATGAATTTGACTGGGACAACACTACTATCATAGGGCAAGCCAGACAGAGAACAGCCAGGGAATTCCTAGAGGCATGGCGTTCATCCACAAACTCCGTCAACAAACACATCGACCTGGACCCAATATACCAATCACTACAGCGGACAGTTGAAACTGACAATAGGAAGCGGCAAGGACAGACCACTATAATTACCGGAAGAAACATCAAAGAAGCGCTTCGCAGGAGGCTCCAAAGCACTGATGATGTCGCCTAGCCAGGGCAACAAAAACTTCCAGCTCGGCGAACAGAACCACAACAACGAGCACCCGAGCTACAAATCTTCGCACAAACTTTGAATATTGAAGGTGGATGAAGGGTGTCAAACAAGTGCGTTGTTTTGTCCTGGAAAATGTTGAGCTTCTTGAGTGTCTATGGAGCCACATCCATCCAAGTAAGAGGTAGGTATTCTATGACACTACAAACTTTATGCCTTGTAGCATGTGAACAGGCACTGAGGAGGCCAGAAGTGAGGTACTCCTCTAAGGGTTCCTAGTCTTAAACCTGCTCTTGTAGCCACGGAACTAACGTGGCCAATACAGTTCAGTTTCTGGTCAGTGGTAATCATCAGAAATTGCTAACGATTCATCAATATAATGCCACTAATGGGGTTAGATGATCTCTTTTTGGAGATAGTCATTGCCTGGAAAGTTCGTGATATAATTGTTAGTTGCCTTTTATCAACCCAAGACTGGATGTTGTCCAGATCATATTGCATTTGGATACAGATTGCTTCAGTATTTAGATTAGATTAGATTCCCTACAGTGCGGAAACAGGCCCTTCGGTCCAACAAGTCCACATCGACCCTCCGCAGCGAAACCCACCCAGACCCTTTCCCCTACATTTACCCCCGCACCTAACACTACGGGAAATTTAACATGGCCAATTCACCCAACCTGCCCATCTTTGGACTGTGGGAGGAAACCAGAGCACCCAAAGGAAACCCACGCAGACACGGGGAGAATGTGCAAACTCCACACAGACAGTTGCCCGAGGTGGGAATTGAACCTGGGTCCCTGGCGCTGTGAGGCAGCAGTGCTAACCACTGAGCCCCCGT
This sequence comes from Hemiscyllium ocellatum, assembly GCF_020745735.1. NCBI lineage: Eukaryota > Metazoa > Chordata > Chondrichthyes > Orectolobiformes > Hemiscylliidae > Hemiscyllium > Hemiscyllium ocellatum. Next base: position 69,671,240 of record NC_083406.1, on the reverse strand, counting down.
ACCGCCCATATTTGAGAAGTTATGGTTGGTGTTGAGCATTTTGTAACCATCAATGAATATTCTTACTTTAAACATGATAATGGAGGGAAGCTCAGTGATGGAGCAAATGAAGATGGTTTGGACACTACTCTTGGATACTTTTGTAGTGATGTCCTGAAACTGAGATGCTTGATCTCCAACATCCACAACGATTACATTTCATGATAATTATGACTCCAAGCAACAGAAAGTTTTCATCTGATCCCATTAAGCCCAGATTTTCCAGGGTACATTGGTGCCATTTTTAACTGAATGCTTTCTTGATGTTAAGGGTAGTCATTCTCATCACACCAGAACTTAGACTCAAAGCAGCTCTCAGTGTGGTCTCCTTCACATTGGGAGGCAAGGACTCAAACTGGTAGAACATTTCAGGGATCATCTCTGGGACACATTCACCGTACAACCCCATTGTCATGTGGCCAACCACTTTAACTCCCATTCCCACTCCACCAATTCCTGGGCCTCCTCTACCACCAAGTGAAAACCATCCGATGCCTGGAGGAAGAACACCTAATCTTCCGCCTTGGGACTCTCCAACCACACGGCATCAATGTCAATTTCACCAGTTTTCTCATCTCCTCTACCCCCACCTCATCCCAGATTCAACCCACCAACTCAGCACCGTCCTCTTGAACTGTCCTACCTGTCCATCTTCCTTCCCACCTATCCACTCTATTCTCCCCTCCAAACTATCACTATCACTGCCCACCTGCATCTACCTATTGCCTTCCCAGTTACCTTCCCGCCAGCCCCACCACCACCCTCACCACCACCCCCCCCACAATCCCCCCGCCCCCACATTCCTGATGAATGGCCTACGCTCCGCAGATGCTGTCTGACCTGCTGTACTTTTCCAGCATCATGCTTTTCGACAACATCAGGGATAGTGAAGAGGCTACAATTTGAGTCCAGATATCTTAGTCGATTGAGAATGATGATGACTACATAAATTATTTGACGGGTAAGGCCACTGAGAGATTTGAAAACAAAATAAGGGCAATAGGGCAGCAGTCTCACTGTGAGTTCAGACACAAACAACAGAGTATTGGCTGATGTCAATTTCACCGTGGGTAGAATTAATCTGGGAGAATGGGTACATTGGAATAGAACAAAAATGGAGGCAGTATGCCAACACTTTTGGGACACATATTGGAGGAGAATCCGAAAGCCATTTAAGAGCCAATTGGTTGTAGTGTATAAGTTGTCCTTGGTATATGGTCTATCGCTTTCTTCACACACCTTCCCACAACTTGCTTTATTGCTGGGCACTGCTATTTTGTTACAGACAGACAGACTCATGTCCCTACCTCCCAAAGCTCCACTGTCACCTCCTATCAGTTGTTACTTTCACCAGCTTCTGGCAAACAGCTGACAGTCTTCAGCACATGATTTCCTGGAATTAAAATTATACAAACTCTTTATTCATTCTGCAGACTTGGTTAACATTATGTCTTGGGCATGGGATTGAGGCTGGAAGTATGTGACTTTTTTTTCCAAACTTATGATTTATCATAAAGAGTTGCAAAACACACTAGGTGTGACAGTGCAGTAGCATGCAATGGTGCAATGACCTATTCAGTTAATTATGTTACAAGGCACTTCAGTCGGTCTCTCTCCACCTACAATGTAGATTGCATCTACAGCTGCACTTTATCAGTAACAGCTCTGACTCATTTGCTATTACTCTTCATCTTCTTGAGTCAGAAGGTAAGGAGATAGTATTACATCAAAGGACGAGGCTTGTAAAATTGGTAAAAAAAATGTAAGGCTGAAACTTGGGAGAACTCGAGAATTCAGCAAAGGAGTACCAAGAAATTGAGATGGAAAGAGCGAATGTAATATGAAGATAGTGTCAAAAGACATAACATTAATTGTAACCGTTTCTAAAGACTTGTTAAAAAAAAGGTTAGCAAAGAAAATCTGGGTCCATTCCAGGAGAAATAATTTGTGCCTATCTGCACACAAGAAGTCCCTGAAATAATTGCGATCCAAGGGTCGAGTGAGGGTATGGAACTGGAATTTTGTTTTTGAGGTTTGTTTTAGCAGATGTGATGAGAAAAAACCAAGTGATGTGCTGTATTTGGATTTTCAAAAGGTTTTGGTAAAGTAGCATGCAGGTGGTTAATAAATAAAATGACAGCATGTGGGATTGGGGGAACAACATGGACTGAGGATTGTTAACTAACAGGAAACAGCAAGAAGAACATGGTAAACCTCAGGTTGACAGGCTGAAACTATTGGGCGACTGTAAGGGTCAGTGCTTGTGCCCCTACTGTTCACAATCTATATGGATGATTTGGACGTAGGGATCATTTGTAATATCTCAAAGTTTGCAGATGATAACAAATCTTTAGGGGAAGGTGAGCTGTGTGAAAGGTGCAAAAAGACTTTAAGAGGATCTAAGCAGGTTGAGTGAGTGGCTGACAGTATGACAGACAGGAAATAATGTGAACAAGTGTGAGGGTATTCACTTTCACAGGGGTGGTGCGAGTGCTGAGAATCTTTTAAATGGTGAGATATTGGAAAATGTTGATATCCAAAAGGGACCTCAGTGACCTTGTTAATAAGTCACTGAAAGCTAATATGTAATTGTAGCAAGTATTTCAGAAAGCAAATGGTACAACAGCCTTTTAGCCAAGAGGAATGGATCTCAGGGCCAAATAAACCTTGCTTCAGTTGTATAGAACGCTGGTGAGAACACACTTGGGGTATTATGGGCAGATCTGATCTCCTGGCCTAAGGAAGGATATATTTCCTATGGGGGAATGCTTTGGAGGTTTATCAGACTGAGTCCTATTTAGGAGAGACTGAGGAGACAGCGCCTCTACTCTCAAGAAATTAAAAGAATGAAAGACGATGTTATAGAAATATTGAAAATACTGAAAGGATGGGCAGTGTGAGTGCAGAAAAGATGATTCCCCTAGATACAGGGTCTAGAACTAGAGGCACAGTCTCAGGATAAAAGGCAAGCTATTTAAGATATTTAGGAGGGAGGTGAATCTTTCAAATTCTCTATTCCAATTCTCTGAGTGTTAAGGCATTAAATAGGCTCAAGATAGAATTGATAGATTTCTAGTTAGGAATAGTAGCAAGAAAAATGGGGATAGAATGGGAAAAATGGCATTGAAGTAGCTTATCAGCCATGTGTTAGTATGGTGGAGCAGGTATGGGGTGGGGGTGGGGGAGGGGGAATGAATGACCAATCTGCTCCTATGTTCCTCTGTGTTCAAGTCACCCTCTAGTATTACAATTTCCAATGAACTTGTCGGAGGCGTTATCTTTTAGATGAGCTCTGACACTGAGCAAGTTCTGAAGAAGCATCATACTAAACTCGAAACATTAAATTTCTTCCTGCCTTCACAGATGCTGCCAGACCAGTTGAGCTTCTCCAATAGATTATGTTTCTTTTTCAGACTTTCAGCATCTGCACCATTTTGCTTCTATTAAACTGAGGCTGTGTCAGTGCTCTCAATTTTATGAAGATGGTCCTATTAGAAAAGTAGGGGAGCTTTTCCTGGTGTTCTGGTTAATATTTATCTAATCCACCTCATTTAGATAAATTGCTGTTTGCAGTATGCAAATTGGCATTTCTTACACTGCAATTGTGGCTAACTTTCACAGTTCTTCCTTGACTGGAAACTGCTTGGTATTTAGGCAGGAAGAATAGAGGCAAGACTATTTTCTAAATGGGGAGAAAATTCAGAAATCTGAAGTGCAAAGGAACTTAGGAGCTCTAGTCCAGGATTATCTTAAGGTAAATTCGCACATTGAATCGGTAGTTAGGAAGGCAAATACAATGTTGGCATTTATTTTGAGAGGACTAGAATATAAAAGCAGAGATGTACTTCTGAAGCTTTATAAGGCTCTTGTCAGATCACATTTAGCTCTTCAGCCACGTTCTTAAACAGACTCGCTACCACAGCCACATCTCCTTCCTCAGCACCTGCCTACAGAACCGACTGATCCCACACGGACTCCGAACTACATTCCAACCAACACAATTTGGACCCAACCAGGACAACCTGTACCTACAACAAATCCGAAGCCTCCAGCAACAGTCCTCCCTCCGGATCCTCCGCTCCACCCTTGCAGCCATGCGTCGCTACCTACATTCCCTGCAATCAGCCCTACCCCAGCTCAGGACAACACTCTCACAGACCTGTAAAGGGCCTCTGCTGTTCTTCATCTACAGAAGAATCCGCACACTAAACAAACAGTTCTTCCTAGCCATATCAGAAATTAAAGACAGTAAGTACCAAAAACTTTCATGTACCTACCCCCACACTCGTGGCTCCTCAACTGTTCCAGAATCTTCTATCGGCCTGTCGGACGCCATTACACATGTGGCTGCTACAGCGCCCGCGGCACCAACGGCCGCCGCCGACCGTGATGTCACTTCCGCCCCCACCGACCTCGGAGCCTCTGCGATCGCCGCCCAGGCGATCGCTGCGCGGACGGCCGCTTCCACGATCGCCGACGGACTCACGACCCCCGCGGCTGCCGGGAATGACTGCGGTTCTTCCGTCGCCACAGCCATTTCCGCCCCTTCGGTTGCCGTCGCCGCAGCCACTTCCGCCCCCACTGACATCACTAACCTGCAGGACCACAACGCCTCAGGTTTCTCCGCCCCCACGCCGTCTTACGTCACTACACGTAACCCCGCCCTCACGCAAACCTTCGTCTCCACGCATAACCCTGCCCCCACGCCGACTTTCGCCACCACACGTAACCCCGCCCCACGCTTATTTCTGTCACGACGCATGACCCCGCCCCCACGCTTGACCCCGCCCCCACACCGAGCAATGTCACCACGTCTAACTCCGCCCCTACATCAATCTCTGTCCCCGCCCCTAACCCCGCCCCCACTCCCAGCTCCAGTCCCACACCAGGTCCTAGCTCCCAGCCTTGCCGGATCTTCACCATCCCTCCAGACCTCCCCCTCTCTGAGGATGAAAGATCAGTCCTCAGCAGGGGCCTCACCTTCATTCCCCTATGCCCTCGAATCAATGAGTTCAACACGCGGCGAGATATTGAACAATTCTTCCGCTGCCTTCGGCTCCGTGCCTACTTTCACAACCAAGACTCCCGCCCACCCTCTGACGACCCCTTCTCCCGCCTCCAACGCACCCCATCCACCTGGACACCCCGTGCTGGCCTCTTACCCGCCCTCGATCTATTTATAGCCAACTGCTGCCACGACATTAACCGACTCAACCTGTCCACCCCTCTCACCCACTCCAACCTCTCACCCTCAGAACGTGCAGCCCTCCACTTCCTCCACTCCAACCCCAACCTCGCCATCAAACCAGCAGACAAGGGAGGCGCGGTAGTAGTTTGGCGCACCGACCTTTATACCGCTGAGGCCAAACGCCAACTCGCGGACACCTCTTCTTATTGCCCCCTCAACCACGACCCCACCTCCCACCACCAAACCATCATCTCCCAGACCATCCATAACCTCATCACCTCAGGGGATCTCCCATCCACCGCCTCTAACCTCATAGTCCCACAACCCCGCACCGCCTGTTTCTACCTCCTGCCCAAAATCCACAAACCTGAATGCCCCGGCCGACCCATTGTCTCAGCCTGCTCCTGCCCCACCGAACTCATCTCCGCATACCTCGACACGGTTCTGTCCCCTTTAGTCCAAGAACTCCCCACCTACCTTCGGGACACCACCCACGCCCTCCACCTCCTCCAGGATTTTCGCTTCCCCGGTCCCCAACGCCTTATTTTCACGATGGACATCCAGTCCCTGTACACCTCCATCCCTCATCACGAAGGACTCAAAGCCGTCCGCTTCTTCCTTTCCCGCCGCACCAACCAGTACCCTTCCACTGACACCCTCCTTTGACTGACTGAACTGGTCCTCACCCTGAATAATTTCTCTTTTCAATCCTCCCACTTCCTCCAAACTAAAGGAGTTGTCATGGGCACCCGCATGGGCCCCAGCTATGCCTGTCTCTTTGTAGGATATGTGGAACAGTCCATCTTCCGCAACTACACTGGCACCACCTCCCACCTTTTCCTCCACTACATCGATGACTGTATCGGCGCTGCCTCGTGCTCCCACGAGGAGGTTGAACAGTTCATCAACTTTACTAACACCTTCCATCCCGACCTCAAATTCACTTGGACTGTCTCAGACTCCTCCCTCTCCTTCCTAGACCTTTCCATTTCTATCTCAGGCGACCGACTCAACACAGACATCTACTATAAACCGACTGACTCCCACAGCTATCTGGACTACACCTCCTCCCACCCTGCCCCCTGTAAATACTCCATCCCATATTCCCAATTCCTTCGTCTCCGCCGCATCTGCTCCCAGGAGGACCAGTTCCAACACCGCACAGCCCAGATGGCCTCCTTCTTCAAGGACCACAGACTCCCCCCAAACGTGATTGACGATGCCCTCCACCACATCTCCTCCACTTCCCGCTCCTCCGCCCTTGAGCCCCACTCCTCCAACCGCCACCAAGACAGAACCCCACTGGTTCTCACCTACCACCCCACCAACCTCCATATACAGCGTATCATCCGCCGTCATTTCCGCCACCTCCAAACGGACCCCACCACCAGGAATATATTTCCCTCCCCTCCCCTATCAGCGTTCCGCAAAGACCACTCCCTTCGTGACTCCCTCGTCAGGTCCACACCCCCCACCAACCCAACCTCCACTCTCGGCACCTTCCCCTGCAACCGCAGGAAATGTAAAACTTGCGCCCACACCTCCTCCCTCACTTCCCTCCAAGGCCCCAAGGGATCCTTCCATATCCGCCACAAGTTCATCTGTACCTCCACACACATCATCTATTGCATCTGCTGCACCCGATGTGGCCTCCTCTATATTGGGGAGACGGGCCGCTTACTTGCGGAACGCTTCAGAGAACACCTCAGGGACGCCCGGACCAACCAACCCAACCACCCCGTGGCTCAACACTTTAACTCTCCCTCCCACTCCACCGAGGACATGCAGGTCCTTGGACTCCTCCATCGGCAGAACATAACAACACGACGGTTGGAGGAAGAACGCCTCATCTTCCACCTGGGAACCCTCCAACCACAAGGGATGAACTCAGATTTCTCCAGTTTCCTCATTTCTCCTCCCCCCACCTTGTCTCAGTCGGTTCCCTCAACTCAGCACCGCCCTCCTAACCTGCAATCTTCTTCCTAACCTCTCCGCCCCCACCCCACTCCGGCCTATCACCCTCACCTTGACCTCCTTCCACCTATCACATCTCCATCGCCCCTCCCCCAAGTCCCTTCTCCCTACCTTTTATCTTAGCCTGCCTGGCACCCTCTCCTCATTCCTGATGAAGGGCTTATGCCCAAAACTTCGAATTTCCTATTCCTTGGATGCTGCCTAACCTGCTGTGCTTTAACCAGCAACACATTTTCAACTCACATTTAGAGTATTATGAGTAACTTTTGGCCCTGTACCTCACGAAGGATGTACTGGCCCTGGAGCGGGTCCAGAGGAGGTTCATGAGAATGTTCCCAGGAATGATTTGGAGATGCTGGTGTTGGACTGGGGTGTACACAGTTAAAAATCACACAACACCTGGTTATAGTCCAACAGGTTTAATTAGAAGCACACTAGCTTTCGGAGCGACGCTCCTTCATCAAATGATTTGGAGATGCCAGTGTTGGACTGGGATGTACAAAGTTAAATATCACACAACACCAGGTTATAGTCAAACAGGTTTAATGGGAAGCACATTTATAACAAATTTATAGCAATTTTATAGCTATAAATTCTGTGTCTTACAATTGTGTACTCCTCAACCACCTGATGAGGGAGCAGCACTCCGAAAGTTAGTGCTTCCAGTTAAACCTGTTGGACTATAGCCTGGTTTTGTGTGATTTTTAACTTTGTAGATCCCAGGAACAAAAGGCTTAATATATGAGGAACATTTGAGGACTCTGGATCGATACTCGATGATGTTTAGAAGGAAGGGGGGATTCTAATGGAAACTGAATGGTCTGGACAAAGATGGCATTGGGAAGTTCTTTCCATTAATAGGAGAGACTAGGACTCAAGGGCACAGCTTTAGAGTAAAGGGAAAACCTTTTAGAATGGGGATGAGGAGAAACTTCTTCAGCCGGAGAGTGATGAATCTATTGAATTCATTGCCACAGAAGGCTGTGGAGATCGGGTCATTGAGTATATTTAAGACAGAGATAGATAGGTTCTTGACTGTCAAGGAGGGAGTGAAAGGTTAAAGGGAGAATGGGATTGAGAAACTTACTAGCCATGATTGAATGGCGGAGCAGACTTGATGGGACAAATGGCCTAATTTCTGCTAGAATGTATTTATGGTCTTAAGGTCTTATGGTCTAGCATTGCACTATATATATTTCCTGATGTGTAGTCTGAAACTGTAATTTGGTTCCAACTCCTCTGTGTACAATGGTGGAGTTTGCATCAAACTTCAGTGCAACCCCTGAAACATAATCTGGACCTTGGAATTTACCAGTCTGCAATACTTATGTTTGGACTGCTCCTAGCACTGTGTCACCTCTTGTTCATTATTCATACTAACATTTTAGAGGTCAATATTTCAAAATATTGATGATAAAAGTCATTAGACTTTAGGAATTGCCAGGATCCCTCAAATAATGATAGTCAAAGACGGACAAGCATTTGCAATTGACTTTCAATGTGAGCTGTAAGTATTCACCTAAGACAGTGTTTCTTTAGCTATGTTTACTTATCTCTTGTGTAGTAAAATTCCTTTGTTCTAATTCATGGAATCCTGTGACATAGTTTCTCCCTTTGATTACTGAGTGTTTGAGTTTCTCTTAATATTATCAGTCTCTATCAGGATCCTAACAGCTGGAAGGCCAGCAACATTCAGGAAGAACAAAGAAAATCTTTCAGCAAGTTGCTGGCCTTGCAGCAGCAATTGATATTTGTGTCCATGTAAATTCTAAAGAACAGATTCCTGTGAGTTGAATCCAGACTCAAGGATTTCTTTCAAATTGCATGTTATGAAGGAGATGGTTGATGACGTAAAAAATGTGGGAAATCTCTACTTTGGGTTAGCTTGTTAATTGATGAAACTAACCTAAATACTGGCTGTACATTAAATTTCATTGTTAAATCTTATACTGCGCTACTGTATTCCTATTTGTAATATACTGTCGATAAAAGAGGTTAAGATGAAAAGATGGGAAAATGTGGTTTGATTTATCATTAGCCTGAAGGGTGTAAAAGGAACCAAATGGTCAAAAAGCAGACATTCAGCAGTGTGAAAACAAACAGCTTGTTGTGCGGGAACTATAAGATAAACATGCTTAGAACATCTTGAAGACACGGATATACAACTGCACAACTGAGATAAAATAGTTGAGTTTGAGAGTCTGTCAGCTAATGTTTAGTCTCCCAAACAGAAGAGCATTGTTTAGTTTAATTCCTTTACTGGCTTATCCCACCATAAAGGTTCTACCTTTGTCCCCTTACCTTAGGTATGGTGACCTTAAGGTTACATTCTAGGAGAAAGTGAGGACTGCAGTCACTGCAGACAGTCGAAGAGTGTGGTGCTGGTACAGCACAGCAGGTCAGGCAGCATCTGAGGAGCAGGAAAATCGGCATTTTGAACATAAGCCCCTCATCAGGATGCTGCCTGACTGGCTGTGCTTTTCCAGCACCACACTCTTGACTCAGGTTATATTTACCTGTTATATTCTGTCTACTGAGAGAGTAGCCTCTAAAACTATGGTGGCAATAGTTGAGCACCAAGTTTCTAAACATAATAAAGCAAGTTTCCTTGCTTTAGTAAGACACTAGCATTGGAAAATTTACGAGCACGGAATACCAGAGACATTGAAACTTTGACCTGGCTTAGGTGGTTACATATTCAACAAAATATTTTGTCATTGGGCTGTTTGAATACCAATAAGGGCATGATGGGTCATATTGGTCTCAATTTACTTTGCTGTGAAATAAAAATATCGAGATTCTGCAAGAACAGAAATTTTACGGATGTTAGGAATTGCCTTGACTCATGCACCAGTAGGTCCTGTACAAACAGGGAGTGTGACGTGCAGATGACCGTTCCTTCCTTCCAGGAGATATGAAAAATGCTGTTTCACTTTGAGATTGCTGTAAAACCTGTGTAAAGATTTACTTATATCGATTTAACATATACCACCGTCACCAATAAGATTTACCACTTGGAATATATTTAGAACATGAGAATAAGGGATTAACGTGCTATATTGGTTGCAATTCAAATTACCAGAGAAAACTGTGTTCCTCTCCACAGTCACCTCTAGGATAATGTGCAATGGTTCTGAAACTCTGGTGCACATGATGGACCTGAAAGAGCAAACCATTCTAATCTCCAGCTAAGCTACATTTCAGTGCGTGTTTGAAAGTTCTGGCATTGAGACCTTTTGTCAAATAAATTCAAGTTTGTTCAGGAACCATCTGACAGGATTCATTGCTTCCTTTACATGCAGAGCCTCAAGGATGTTATGTACGGACCAGTGCCTGATGGACTAGTATTGAAAGGTGCTTTTCTGCACAAACTTACCTGAGGGACAGACCATATGGCAAGCTCAAATGAATGTTTTGTACATTTTTGAATTTAAAAAATTCGGCTGTAATTCGTGGAAGAATGATTGTGGTTTGTGTACTCTCATATGAGGAATAAAAGGATATGTCAAATGTTGCTAAAGGATGAATTCTTGCAAAGAAAGCAGAGTTTAAGAACAGATGTTTCCTGATGTGAACTAAAAAAAATTAATGCTACTGACTGTTACACAATTTAAATGAACATTGTGTTTTCCTTAAAATGTTGAATGAGATTTTCATGAGAGGGAGAGTGAGTGTGTGCATGTGAGTGTGAGTGTGTGTGTGAGAAAGCGTGTGTTTGCGTGCTGACTAATTTTCTGATCTGTTGTAAAAAATAAAGTTGTCTTTGATTGTGGCATATTGCAAATGAGCCTAACTCAAAATAGTTTTAGAAAGGCACTGGTTTCAGTGATTCTGTGGTATATGCTACAGTATATGTTTGAGCCGGCTTCGTTGGCAAAACAGAATGATCTTAAGGGGATGCCCATGATTAATAACTAAAGCTGTGAGCTATGTCAATGATTATTATTCCTTATAAAAGTTCAATCATAGAACAATCATAATACTTCGTTGATCCAGGGAGAGGCAGAAAAAAATATGATGTATTTAAAGTATGTTGAATATGAGGAGAAAATACCTTCATAAAATTGAGAGGAAGATGGTTAATCTTATAGTGTAAGTAGGTAAACCAGGATTGAGCTAGAATTGATTAGTCTTATTGGTCAGAATATTTTAAGCCCAATACACAATGGTTGGCAGCAGGGGCCAGGGATTAAGCAGGAAGCATTGGAACAGTGTTACAATACTGTCCCTCCATCTCCCTCAGGTTTCCAAGCACAAACTACCAGAGATTTGGCAAACCATTCCACAAAAGCAGCTAGCTCTATAGGCCCCAGTGAGGAGCCATTTTCAGATGAAAATGATAGTTTCTTTGAATTGGACTAACTCCCCTCACAGTTTCTGGAGGCTGACAGCTTTGGGGTGGTCTCCCAATGCAAGCTTCAGGGGGCCTTTGATGTCTCATCTTGCTGTCCAATATACGAGTCCCAAAGAGGAAAAGGCAATAGTTTGAGTTGGAACCAATTATGTGGAAGGGCAAATTACAGATGCCATAATCTGTTAAAAACTGTTGTGTGCCAACAAAGTATTTGCCAGCACTGATTGCTAATTACTTTGAATCCTTGAAAATCTGGCAAGTGGCCTTGGCAACTTTTGTAGGCCAATCCTTGGCAACATACGGACAAGAAACAAGGAATAGGCTACTCAACCCATTCAGGTTTGGATCTTATAGAACCTCAGCATATATTGACACTTGGGGCTAGATTCTCAGTGAGACTTGAGAAACCCAACACTCAGATGAATTCTGGATTCTGACCCATTGACCGAGCTACACCCTGCATGACCAATGACTTCTAAATACAAATAGCGTAATGAAGGAGGAGGTCATCTCATCAACATTCAATGAGATCAAGAGCCTCCAGGAGGCAGGAGCTGCACCAATGGTGATATGACCCCTCAGCATGGTAATTTCAAAAGCTGCCATATTAAGTCCCAACCAGTAGCCTTTTGTAACATTGTGCGGCATGGTGGCACAGTGGTTAGCACTGTTGCCTCACAGCACCAGAGACCTGGGTTCAACTGCCTGTGTGGAGTTTGCACATTCTCCCCGTGTCTGCGTGGGTTTCCTCTGGGTGCTGCGGTTTCCTCCCACAGTCCAAAAATGTGCAGATTAGGAGAATTGGCCAAGCTAAATTGCCTGTAGTGTTAGGTTAGGGGTAAATATAAGGGAATGGGTCAGGGGGGTTACTCTTCGGATGGTCGGTGTGGACTTGTTGGGCTGAAGGGCCTATTTCCACACTGTAAGTAATCTAATTGGATAGGCATTACGTATGCTTTATTGTGTAATTCTACATGTGGTCCTAGTGCTGACATTTTGTTAAAATGGCTGGAAATAGGAAGTTGATTGTTTTTGTGTCTGAAGTTCAAAAACTGCTTAGAAACCATCTGGAGTTAACATTTTCATGAAGGTGAACTCTTCATTGATATGGAAACGGATTTCCTGCATTCTTTGAATGTGTGGGAGTGGGAATAGAAGTGAGTCAAATGAAGACTGGAGCTCATTTAAACACCTCAAGGCAGCCATGGCAAAGACTGCTGGTTGTTTTCAGGAACTACCAATGCTTTGTGTCAAAGCCCTCCATTGTACAAGAGGGAATCAAATTGTTGCAGTGTAGTGACAGACCAGGCACTGACAGCAGGGCAGCCCATCACTTCTTCAATGTTGACCTGGAATGAATGCTTGAGGCTCTGAGTGAGTGAAGGGAGGTTGTCTTGATAGAGAGTGGCAGCAAGAAGCCACCTCATCATATAACTGTGGAAACTGTCTGGTCAGCATCATCTCCTTCTACCTCTTCCTTGTCCTCATCCCCCCAAACCTTCTGTTCCTCCATTCCAGTGAGCTGTCCTCTAACAGGAACTCACTGTACATGAGGTTCCCACCTCCCTGCAGGGCCATATTATAGACAGCACAGTGACCCACCACGATGAACATGACCCTTTCAGGTCAGAATTGGACTGGTCCAAGTATAGGGAACACATGTCAGAGCTCCAAAGGTCTGTTTAGCGGTTGCTCAGCTGAAGAAGTGGCATCATTTGTTTGACCTCTGTTTGGAGCTTCTGCATGGTGATCAGTAGCTATCTCTTCAAATGATATCCCCTGTCCCCTAGGATCTTTCCACAGACTTTGGAGCAAAGGCTTGAGGGAGTCTGGAGTGGCAAAGGACAAAAGAATCATAGTAACTGACAAAAAGGTGCATGTACACATGTTAGGGTTGGAGGCCAGTTGGACATTGAGGAAGTGAAAGTCTTCAGCTGATAAATTTCATTGGTTGCTTATTGGATGTGGCGATTGCCACATGGGTGCAATCATTGATGTCCTATAACTGTGGGAATCCACTGCTGGAGGAAACACCACTGCATTCTGTCCCTGTGAAGCCCTGTCTGTTGTGAAATGAATGTGCTACACGTCTCCAGCAAAGACGGCATGATTGGTTTCAGTTATTGCCAAGATACCAATGAGGCCAACAGCAGATGCTTGGGAAGAGACAGAAACAATCAACTTCAAGTGACTTTGATGACCACTGGCAGGCCTTGGCAATGAGTGTTACAAAGTGCAAGTTCTCTGGCAATGAAGGCTCACATGTCCATAGCTATCTTCTTGCAGCATCACAATCCCCTGTAGTAGCAGTCACCTGCACCAGCTCCAACAATGGTTGTAGATCCTGTATATAGTATAAGTAACATGTGTACTTTTTGTTCACAACCTAAAACCTTGACAAAATCTGAAATAATCTTTCAGGATCATTCTTTGGCTTTAAAAGGAAGAGTAGGATTTCTGTCCCGCCTGGGTAAATGTGCCTGCTCATAGCTATGCTTTTGGGGATAGGTTCGTTCTGAAGATGACAGATATCTACTATATCAGGAGACTGTGATCTCCAGGCAGATGTTAGCCCTTTACAGAATTTAATTACTGTTAGATTCTTACCTTTCTCTTTCAGCCTGAGTACACCAGATGAGCTTCCCTGAGAATTCTGGGAGAAGCAAGTGAAGTTAGTACTTAAGTCTCCTTCAGTGACTTTACTCAAATACGCTTTCCGAATTAAAATAAATCCTTCACTATCTTTAGTCTTCCTAAAGAGGATAAATTAGAAAGAGTTTAACTTAATTTAAGAACAAATATCTATTAGACTGTTTAATGAAGCTTCTTTGATCTTGATTTTTACACAAATACTCTAAAATCTAAACAGGGTTAATTAACTTTAACATAATATGCTGAAATCACGCCACTATATTAAATTGCTTTGGAAACTATTTTAAGCAACTTTTTATTTTAAATAACTGATGTTTTTGTTTTAAAATAAGCATTTATAAGAAAAACATAAGAATAGTGTTAATTAGTGTTAATGCAGAGCAGTATTTCACTCACAATCAGTTTTAAGTTTGACCTCTGTCAGTTCTCACAATGAGTAAGTGGAAATGTGATTTGATTACCTACAAGACTCAAAGGAATAGATTTTTCTGCTATTGTTTTTGTGTGTACCATATCACTTGTGTACTCCAAAGTGAATACAGACAAACATTACTTGCCTATACCGCAGTTTGCCTGATGCTGTGACTGGTTATGTAGGTGCAACTCCAGCCTGTGTTGCTGTAGTGATAGAACTGCTGGCCTTTTTTGGGCTGAATGGCTCAGGAACTCACCAAGCATCCTTACTGGGACAGCAGCTCTTCACACTGCCTTTGATAAAATTACCAAACTGGTCCACTTACTACTGTCAATGAAGGCTTGGGTCTGGCATTCCTCAACCCATCATCAGTGACCCAACTTGCCTCATAAAAGTTCAGGCATTTTCGACTAAAATCAACACATTAGCTAAATCTGAGTTGCTTGAATTTTTTGGATGGATTTTTTTTTGCCACAATGAAAGTTACACCCTATCTTACTGAGCCACCTCATTAGGGCCGCATGATGGCTCAATGGTTAGCTCTACTGCCTCACAGCACCAGGGTCCCAGGTTTGATTCTGGCCTCAGGTAACTGTCTGAGTGGGTTTTCTCTGGGTGCTGTGGTTACCTCCCACAGTCCAAAGATGTGCAGGTCAGATGAATTGGTCATGCTAAACTGCCTGTAGTATTAGGTGCATTAATCAGAGGGAAATGGGACTGGTGGCTTACTCTTCAGAGGGTCGGTGTGGACTTGTTGGGCCGAAGGGCATGTTTCCACACTGTAGGGGCTCTAATCTAATAATTTCCTACCAAATCCCTCATTTCTGATTTCTGTACCATTCACAAAACAACTTAATGTAACCCATCGTGTAAACTCCAAAAGCCTCACACTTCCTCAAGTCCCCACCCAACCCATCTGTTTCATGCCTACACCAGCCTATCTTTCCCATCTAGCCCCTGGTATAAGATGACCGTGCTTGGTATATTTATTCACTTTCTACCACCTCTTTGAAAGAGGGTTGCTCGTGACTATTGATGACCATCACCTCCAGCGTTATCCTTTTCCCTGTCATGCCTTACTTTATCCCCACCCTTGCAAATCCTGCTGCCCCCTTCATAATTGTTCTGTGCCTTTACCCAAAGCATGCAGTCAGAATCCCAAAGGCTAACTCGTCGAGGCCTAGTCCCAGGGAATGCCTTAAAGTGACCAATTCATATTGGAGGCTGCCCTTGATATAATATGTGGGAATCTCTGACTAATTGGAGATTCCCACGGATTTCGCTAGAGGTGACTCTCCTAGGGCTTTGAGAGATGGCTGGTTGTTTGCTGTCCATGCAGTGTGTTTGCCAAGTGAGCTGCTGACATATGGTGCAGCCATGAAATGGCATAGCCCATTGATGTACAGCAACATGCCCCCTAGACTGAGGACTGCTTAGCAGCAAGGTGAGTACCTGTTCTCATGACTGCATGAATTGGGAAAGGCAAGGTAGGAATGCTGTGATCATGCATGTAGGTGCTAAGCAAGTGAGCATGAGAGAACAAACAAGCATCCCTGAGACACAGCCTAATCTGGTCTTTGCACTGGGAACATGTGCTTGGTGCAGTTCCCCTGTTGCAGTTTTTCAGTACTGAGGTACTCCTCAATCAAATCTGTGCTTCCGGAATACACTGCCGATGCATCAGAGAAGTACCATGCTGGTCACAATGGGTTGTCAAATGGCAGATGCCAGTGTCCACTGGAAGAGTGCTGCATGACCCTGGTGCCCAGTGATCATGCCCTGAGCTGTGGTCTAGTCACAGACACCATGGAGGTCAGATGGAACAGGCAGTGAATTTGTTGGATACACGCTTTGCTTCCCCTGTCCCATTTTCTGGATGTCAAGCTGGTGTGGCGCGTTTGGTAAGGTGGTTGGTTGAATTTTAATGAAACACGTTATGCTGTTAACAAGCATTAAGTCGCAATTATCAGCATCTCACCAGGTTGTTTGTGAAAAGGATAAATAATGGAGTAAGATTGTTATGATGTTGCACTAGTTGCTCGATTCTGCTATACATTATACCATAGTCTATGCTACACTGATGCCTACAAGATCTGACCCATAAAATTTAAAATGATGTAAGCATACCAGCTATTTTTCATCCAACAATCTACAGTCAGGAATAGACAGACTGATTACAGGAATATCTCAACATTTGAGTTTCTGATGCAACACAATTCGTGCCTAAAGTGTGAAATTGTGAAATAGACCGGAACTAACAGACTCAACTTTAACCCTGAGCAAGTGAATCAACTTGACTGAGCTGAAATCTTCAGTGAAAAAAGGATAATTTTTGATCAAAGGCTCCTTATCATTGTCAAAGATTGACTATGTACTCAGAACAGATGTTAATCTTTTACGATGAGGAAAAGTGTAATCACCATTTTATTTCTAAGTATGTTAAAAATAATTGATGTTGTTTTTCTATGAAAAGTGTGGAATATCAGGAGGTCAATTTGATTTGCAGATAACTCAAAAATGAGGGCAACAAAATTTGACCACAATGTTTTCGGTGAAGTATTCTTTGGTTCTAAAATGGCATTCATGCTTCACATGCACAATTGCAATGCAGCCCCTGCAGGACAGCATTTTTGCTAGGTCAGTAGCAAGTATCCAGCTAAAGTATGCAGGTTAGGCAGCTTTGCATATAATACTGTTTTGATATTGCGACTGCCAACTCCAACCTCAATGCTGCTGTGAATGCCTTTTCTTAAACATGCACAGCTGATCATGTATTCAACAACAGGAAGTGCCTCTCTCCCTAACCCCAACTGCAATAGTAAGAAGGGTCATTGATTGCGCTTGGGTTAACTTCTGTTAGAATAAAAGTGCTTTGCAGTTTGCAGATTTGCTTAAAGTTGTTAATATTGACAGTGCTGCTGCATATTGGAAACTCTTTGGTTTGACCTGACAGCTTCTGTTCAGACTACATCCTCCTAGTTACGTGCTTCTAGCTGTTGTTTCATTTTGCATTGACCTGAAGAGTTAGAGGGAATACAAAGAGAGGAGACACAGAGAGAGAGACTAACTGCTCTTTAAGGGAGGAGATGAGAAAGGAGAACTCTTAACATGTGGTTTTATTGAGCTATGGTCATCTGAGAGCAGTTCTACCACACTCAGCACATCATGTCAGCACATACTTGCTATTCTGCAGCAAACAAGGGGTGCTTATTCCATGCCTATCTTGTTGGTCTCTCAGTCTTTCAGCCACCACATCAAATAAGAGGGTGGCTCCGAGATACCAAGGACTATTCACTTATTGGCCTGTATCATGACTGCACTGCCAAAACATGAGTACAATGAGAGCTATCCTGCCATACAAAACATCGTTGAGCAGATCATTAGCATGGTACACCCACATCCCGTGAAAAAAAATTTAAATTACCCGCAAGCAGAACAGTAGTAGGCTTTTTTCACATCTGCAGTTTATATCTCAAACTCATCTGCCTATTACTAATAATGTGCTACTACTAATATCTAGTACTGGAGCAAACCATAACAGACACATCACCCACAAATGTTGTACAACATTCACTGACACACTTATCCTGATCTTGCAGGACAAGGTGGTGCAGAACTCGGGATCGCAGTGTCTAACTACTAAGGAAAAGCATGACTACTTGTTCTCATCCCCATTGAAGAGACAAGTTGCTCTCATTGGAGCAGCCAAGACTAAGGCTGTAGCTAATAAGGGACTGCAACTATTGGAAATGATGGCATGTTACTACCTAAATGGCCTTGTCACATCTAAGTTTCCATTCATTCACAGTGTTCTCTAACATACAAGCTGCGGATGGTGTAATATGCACCAACTGCATTCTCATCTTTCCCTTGTCCCAACTCTACTCTGTATTTGGGGAGTAAGTTTTCCAATGGTTCTGGGATAGCATACATAAGGTGACTAATGGGCCTGAACAGTGCTTAGTGCATTGGTAAGCCAGCTAGAAAGTTTCTGTCACCAACAAGAAGCATGGAAGACTTTGGTACTAATTTGGTTGAGGAATTTTCACAGAGTTTGTAGCCCATTTTCTTTCTCAGTGTGCAAATGGTGACCAACGCAATGATACCACACACAACCATGATACAATATGTGGAACTGTAGTACAATGAGTTTTTTGGGTTGTCTTCAGTGAAACCTCAGTTGACTGAAATGATCATGGACAATCCAAACAGAAAGACAGTGTATTGGCTGCCTCCGCTCTTTCTCTGTTTCTTCCTCTTCCAGTTCGTGAACTCTCACCGTCTGCCTGGTGACAAAGCCTGTACTCTCAGAATGCTCAGGTTCTGCAGATCATAATGAATTAAGGAATCCATTCCCATGATATTGGTGTGCTTCTTTCTCTGGTGTGCTGCAGCGTATTGTGGCCCTTTTTGAATAGTGTCTTAATGCAACTTCTTTTATGTGTGTTGGGGTGGTTGCTCTCATAGTTGAGGACTTGGTCTGTGTGTGTGGCTTTCCTGAATACCTTTGTGCCAAAGAAACAATAGCCAATCTGCTGGACACACAGAACAGACAACAGAACGTTGAACCTATCAACAAAGATGGCATACTTAAACTACTGGACCTGTGCCTTACAACACACTTCACATTCAACAACCAAATATACGAACAAATCAATGGCACACCCATGGGCTCACCCATCTCTGAACTCATAGCAGAAGCAGTAATGCCAAGGTTAGAACAACCAGTCTTACTGCAAATTCAACCCAAACTCTGGGTCAGATACGTGAATGACACCTTTGTAACCATTAAAAACACAGAAATAGAGGACACACACCGGATCATCAACGCCAGACTCACAGGAATCCGATTCACGAGAGAGGACGAAAAGGACAACCAACTCCCATTCCTAGACATGATGGTACAGAGAACACCAAATGGAGAATTCACTACAAAGGTATACAGGAAAGCCATACACATAGACTATGTGAACTATGAAAGCAACCACCTCAACACACACAAAAGAAGTCACATCAAGACGCTATTCAAAAGGGCCACAACACACTGCAGCACACCAGAACTGCAAAAAGAGGAAGAAGAACACCTATACAAACGGATACCCGTGCAATTTCATCAACAGATGCCTAAGGAAAAGAGAATGGAACGAGGACATTTTGCAACCCAAAAGACTAGCCACACTACCATACATCAGGAGCATATCTGAACCGACAGCCAGACTACTGCGATCACTAGGACTCATAATAGTGCACAAACCAACAGCCACTGTCAGACAGCAACTCACCAGAATGAAAGACCCGATACCCAGCATGAGCAAAACCAAAGTAGTGTACGAAATCCCATGCAAGGACTGCACAAAACACTACATAGGACAAACAGGAAGACAGCTAACGATCCGCACCCATGAGCACTAACTAGCCACGAAACGACACGAACAGCTATCCTTAGTAGCCACACACGCAGATGACATGCAACATGAATTCGACTGGGACTACACTACTATTATAGGGCAAGCCAAACAGAGAACAGCCAGGGAATTCATAGAGGCGTGGCACTCATCCACAGATTCAATCAATAAGCACATTGATCTGGACCCATATACCGACCACTGCAGTGGACAGCTGGAACTGACAACCGGGAAGTGGCAGATTCAAACCACTACAAATGCCGGAGGAAAGATCACAGAAGCACTTCACAGGAGGCTCCCAAGCACTGAGGATGTCACCTAGACTGGGGATGAAACGTTTGCAACACAAATTCCCAGCTCAGCGAACAGAACCACAACAATGAGCACCCGAGCTACAAATCTTCTCCCAAACTATGAGCAAAAGTGGTCTATTGAATCTGGTCTGTTATTCAACGAGATCATTGTTGATCTGATAATCCTCAACTCCACTTTCCATAATCTTTTATTCCTTTGCTGTTTAAAAATCTGTCTCTCAGCATTGAATATACTTGATGACCATCCTCAACAGCCCTGTGTGATAAAGTCCACAGATTCACCATTGTCTGAGAAAAAAATATTTCTCTTCATCTCTGTCATAAAAGGGCGAATCAAAGAGCAATACAGCACAGGAACAGGCCTTTGATCCTCTATGCCTGCGCTGACATATTTTGCCCTTCCATACTAAAACCGTCTTTACTTACAGGATCTGTATCCTTCTATTCCCTTCGTATTTATGTATTTGTCCAGGTGTTATTGAATGCTGCTATTGTGTCTGTTTCCAATACCTCCTCTGACAATGTGTTTCAGGCACTCACCACACTTTGTGTGAAAAACCTGTCTCAAATATCTCTTTTAAAATTCTGTCCTCACACTTTGAACCTGTGTCCCCTAGTAACTGACCCCTCCATCCTGGGAAAAAGCCTGATACTATCCACTCTATCTATGCATTCACAATCTTATAAACTTCCATCAGATTGCCTTTCAATCTCCTGCTTTCCAGTGAAAACAAACCCAGTCTATCCAACCCTTCTTCATAGCTAAAAGGCAACATCCTGCTACACCTTTTCTCTACCCTCTCCAAAGCATCCACATTCTTTTGGTAGTGTGGTGACCAGAACTATATGCAATATTCCAACTGTGGCCTAACTGAAGTTCTATGAAGCTGCAGCATAATTTGTCTAGCCTTATACTCAATGCCCCTTCCAATGAAGGCAAGCATGCCATAGGCCTTCTTCACTACCTTATCTAACTGCACAAGCACTTTCAGTGATCTGTGGACTTGCACACTCAGATCCCTCTGCATTTCGATACTCCAAAGAATTCTGCCATTCACTACACAATTTCCACCTGTACTTGACCTCACTAACTTGATCGAGTTTTTTGAGGAGGTGATAAAGATGATTGATGAGGGAAAAGCGTTGATATTGTCTACATGGGCTTCAGTAAAGCCTTTGACAAGGTTCCTCATGGCAGACTGGTACAAAAGGTGAAGTCACATGGTATCAGAGTGAGCTGGCAGAATGGATACAGAACTGGCTTAGTCATAGGAGACAAAGGGTAGCTGTGGAAGGATGCATCACTTCACATTTGTCTGGATTAAACTCCACCTGCCATTTTTCTGCCCATGCCTCCAACTGACCTATTTCCTGTTATACCCTCTGACAATCCTCCTCACTATCCGTAACTCCCTCAATCTTTGTATCATCTGCAAACTTAGACCAAACACATTTTCTTCCAAACCATTCATCTAGATCATGATCAGGAGAGGCCCCTCACTGATCCCTGTGGAACATCACTAGTAAAACCCTCCATTCTGAAAAACATCCTTCCACAGCCACCTTCTGTCTCCTATGACTAAGCCAGTTCTGTATCCATTCTGCCAGCTCACCCTGATACCATATGGCTTCATCTTTTGTACCAGTCTGCCATGAGGAACCTTGACAAAGGCTTTACTGAAGTCCATGTAGACAATATTAACGCAATTCCCTCATCAATTATCTTTATCACCTCCTCAAAAAACTCGATCAAATTAGTGAGGCACAATTTCCCAAGCACAAAACCATCCTTACTCTGCGACTATGCTTTCTGTTCCTACATTCTCCAACAAGGGTAAAATAACCTCTCCCTGTCTATAATAAATAGAACAAGGAACTGCTGACATTAGAAGTCTGAATCAAAAACAGAAATTGGTGGAAAAACCCAGCAAGTTTGGTAGAGTCTTTGGAGAGAAGGCAGAGTTAATGTTTCAAGTCCAGTGACCCTTCTTTAGACCTCTCTCTCTTTACCCCGAAGGATTTTATGTACTCCAATAAGCTAATTTCTCATTCTGCTAAACTCCAATGAGTACAGGCCCAAATGACTCAACCTATTGTTATAAGCCAATCCCTCCATACCTGAGATCAATCTAATAAACATCTTTGGACTACCTACATTAGCTCCTATGTCTTATGGTCTTAACAATTCAGGGCACACTCCACGGTCAGTGATTACACACACAGCTCCAGCCATGTTATTCTATATTCATCCATCACGCATCATCATAGCACATCTCTGAACTCCTTGCCATCTGGTTCTGCTACAATGCTGCTGCCAGCTCATTTTGCGCAGTGGGACAGGTATCATCTCATGGATTGGACCAGGACGCATCTCAGCACTGCTCATTGATTCTCTTGGCACTTACTTTGTGCCTACTTCAATGCTCACAGTCCTGTCTTGCCTTGCCTTTGCAGTAAGCTAGTGATTAAAGATCACAGTATGTCTGTCTTTCCATGCTGCTTAGCATAATCGCAAAACCAGGCAGCTTCTCCTGATTTTCAGCAGTGATCAGTCAAGGTGCTGGATAATTTGCAGTACAGCACTGTGTTACATCAATCTCATATCTACACCATCTGCCAGCAGCCCAGGCAGCAAACACATTGCATGTGCGTCAACTAAATGGCCATATCTCAAGTCAAGGTGGGGCTTCCATCGGTCAGTTTTTTCTTGTTGGAGTAAATGAAAGACATTGGCTGATCTCAGTCTAAGTGATTACACATGTTAACTGATGGTGGAGGGTGAACACAGTCAGGGGGTCCATAGAACTCTGAGGAACGGGCCATGGTCAGTCCTGCAGGTGACAACAAACAGTCAGGTGACCCATGGTTCATAAGTCGGTCAGAGAGCTGCACAGTGATTAGTCAGGGGATTGATCATTCTTTAATTGGTTCATCCATCCAAGTCAGTCAGGGGCTGGCCCACAGTCAGTCCTGTGGGGTGATGAGTCAGCTCACTGAAAGTCAAGATGGGATATCAGGACACAATGCTGCCTTGGGGAAGTTAGGGAGGTTAGTGCTGGGACTTGGAATGGGCATGCTGGATAAGACATAAGGCCATAAGACATAGGAGTGGAAGTAAGGCAATTTAGCCCATGAAGAACACTCCACCACTTAATCATGGCTGATGAGTATTTCAACTCCAATTACCAGCACTCTCCATAAGACCATAAGACCATGTTACATAGGAGTGGAAGTAAGGCCATTCGGCCCATCGAGTCCACTCCGCCATTCAATCATGGCTGATGGGCATTTCAACTCCACTTAGCAGCGTTCTCCCCGTAGCCTTTAATTCCTCGAGACAACAAGAATCTATCAATCTCTGCCTTGAAGACATTTAGCGTCCCGGCCTCCACTGCACTCCGTGGCAATGAATTCCATAGGCCCACCACCCTCTGGCTGAAGAAATGTCTCTGTATTTCTGTTCTGAATTGACCCCCTCTAATTCTAAGGCTGTGTCAACGGGACCTAGTCTCCTCGCCTAATGGAAACAATTTCCTAGCATCCACCATTTCCAAGCCATGTATTATCTTGTACGTCTCTATTAAGTCTCCCCTTAATCTTCTAAACTCCAATGAATACAATCCCAGGATCCTCAGCCGTTCCTCATATCCTCTCCCCATAGCCCTTAATTCCTTGTGAGATCAAGAATTTATCAATCTCTGCCTTGAAGACATTTAACATCACGGCCTCCACTGCGCTCCATGGCAATGAATTCCACAGACCCACCACTTTCAGACCTTTAGAGAATCCTGGACTAGTACTCCCAGATCACTTTATACCTTGGTTTTATGAATTTTCTCACCATTTAGGAAATAGTCCATGCCTGTATTCATTTTTCCAAAGAGCAAAATCTTGCATTTGCTCACGTTGAATTTCATCAGCCATTTCCTGGACCACTCTCCAAAACTGTCGAAATCTTTCTGCAGCCTCTCCACCTCCTCAGAACTACCTGCCTGTCCACCTAACTTCGTATTATCAGCAAACTTCACCAGAATGCCCCCAGTCTCTTCATCCAGATCATTAATGTATAAAGTGAACCACTTGTCATCGGTTGACATTTTGGAAAAGAACCTTTTATCCCAACTCTCTGCCTTCTGTCAGACAGCCAATCCTCAATGCCAGTAGCTCACCTTGAAAACCATGGGCCCTCACCTTACTCAGCAGCCTCCCGTGAGGCACCTTATCAAAGGCCTTTTGGAAGTCTAGGTAGCTAACGTCCACTGGGTTTCCTTGGTCTAACTACTACCTCTTCAAAGAATTCTAACAGGTTTGTCAGGCACCACCTCCCCTTACTAAATCCATGCTGACTTGTTCTAGACTGACCCTGCACTTTCAAGAATTTAGAAATCTCTTCCTTAACAATGGATTCTAGAGTTTTACCAACAACCGAGGTTAAGCTAATCAGCCTATAATTTTCCATTTTTCGTCTTGATCCTTTCTTGAACAAGAGGGTTACAACAGGACTTTCCCTGACTCCAGTGACTTTTGAAAGATCATAACCAACGCCTCCGCTATTTCCTCAGCCACCTCCCTCAGACCTCTTAGATGTAGCCCATCGAGGCCAAATACAGAGAGCCAAAGAATACAGAAGGGTACAGAGAGGATACAGAGGGGATACAGAGGGGCAAAGAATACAGAGGGGATACAGGGGAGATACATAGAGGTGAAGAATGGTTGTTGGCAGAAATTCAAAATGTAAGAATAGAGAGATTATGCTGCAGGACATGGGATATTACAGAATGGGGATTATCAGTGATCACTATCACCACAGCTTCAACCATGTGCTGCACAATCGTTGGCATGACAACACAGTAATGCTGGAGCTTTGTATTCATGAGCGCTCCTGATATAATCCCAGGTGGTGAGTAGGAGAGGATCAGGACTGATGGGCTGTCTAGGTACTGTGTAGGAACTGCAAGGCAGAAAGGGACATGCAGATTTGGGGGTGAACAGGGCCTTGGTTAACCAAGCTGAACCTGAGGGTTGTGCCAAGTGAGACCTGCATTGCCTTCAATATTCATTTGATTTCAAAATGTGCACAGCAAATCAAAAATGGTAGTGCCCACACCTGGAGTGGGTGGAGTTAGTGCTGTGTCAGCACAACAGCTCCACGAGTGAGTGTTGGGAGATCCTTCAAGGAAAGCTTTCACACAGCAGTGAAGTCATTTATATTTAAGATCATTGAGCATGTGAAACATTTAGTGGGTAAAACGGTGCAAAAGCTGGTCATTAGCAATCTTGACCTTGTTATTCGTCATCACAGAATCAAAGTGGGTCATCTCTGAAAAACAGAGTAACCACAGGCAACCACAGTTGGCACCTGTAGACCACAAAGCACAAAGAAACTGCGATATCACATTGGCTGCACAGGGCCACAGAACTGATTACTTTTCATCTTGAATTGTAAATATTTTCCAACATGTCCGCATATGCATTTATGCCATCTTTGGGTGGTGTGGGACCAAGATAAGGTCTTATTACTCATGCAACATCTGCAGTCTCCTAATGTCTCTTTGTGACATGACTGATGCTGCATTCATTGTAATAAAGTCCTACATCAAAGTTCCAGTAGCATCATTCTTTGGCCTTCTATGTCAGATTGTCCCATGTCCCACTGGGCAGAGGTATAGGCTAACCATCATCTGTGAGTGATATAAATGCTGACTGGCCATTCTGACCAAGGGCCTGCTCTACTTCTTAAGTTCCCCACAGGTTCTTTGCAACTGTGACTGAAGGATCCAGCCAAAGCAGGGGCTCTTGTCATTGTTGTTGTTCTTCAGCGAAGGTGTGTAGAAACAGAGCAGGAGCAGAAAGCCCAGGACCATGAGCAATCTCCAGCAGATACTGGAAAACCTGTGCCTGAGGAGCCTGCAGCTGAAGGTCCCCTTAGGATGCGGAGGAGGACCAGGAGGTCCACCAGAGTCTATTGTCCTTGATGCCCTTTCTCCAGAGGAACAAGACACACAGGGTACAGACTGTTGATGTTCCAGGACATGGCCACAGAACCAATACCAGCTGCTGAATGAAAGCTACAACAGGAAGAGTTGGGTGACCATCCTATACTAGTGGCCATCCTGGCAACAGCCGCACTATATTTTACGCAACTAGTTCCTGTGTGAGGATTTTCAATCCTCAACACAAAAATGCACCAAGGCTGTTATTGATGCACTTTGTGCCAGATCACAGCACTTCATCTCATTTCCCAGTGATAAAGACAATACTGCAGCCCAGGCAGTAGGATTCAGCAATGTACTTGTCTTCCCCAGGTGCAGGATACAATATATAGTACACAGGTGTGATATGAGATCCATTTTATAATGCAGCTGAGTTCATCAATAGAAGAGAGCTGCTTTCATTAATGTGCAAGTCGTCTCTAGTCATTACATAGTCTGGGATAGACACCCCATAATCTTCCATGATGCCTATTATTGAGAATTCCCAGGTTCCTGCAGCATGTGGGCGACACGGTGGCACAGTGGTTAGCACTGCTGCCTCACAGCACCTGAGATCCGGGTTCATTTCCCGACTCAGGCGACTGACTGTGTGGAGTTTGCACGTTCTCCCCGTGTCTGCGTGGGTTTCCTCCGGGTGCTCCGGTTTCCTCCCACAGTCCAAAGACGTGCGGGTCAGGTGAATTGGCCATGCTAAATTGCCCGTAGTGTTAGGTAAGGGGTAAATGTAGGGGTATGGGTGGGTTGCGCTTCGGCGGGTCGGTGTGGACTTGTTGGGCCGAAGGGCCTGTTTCCACACTGTAAGTAATCTAAAAAAAAAATGTCCAGGGCTGTGTGCCTTACAAGGATTGTTATTGGGAGAACAAGGGCTAGGAGAAAGTGAGGACTGCATATGCTGGAGATCAGAGTTGAAAAAGTGTTTCTGGAAAAGCACAGCAGGTCAGGCAGCATCCAAAGAGCAGGAGAATCGATGTTTCGGGCATAAACCCTTCTTCAGAAATGAGGAGAGTATGCCATGCAGGCTAAGATAAAAGGGAGGAGGGACTTGGGGGAGGGGCGTTGGAAATGCGATAGGTGGAAGGAGATTAAGGTGAAGGTGATAGGCCGGAATGGGGGTGGAGTTGGAGAAGTCAGGAAGAAGATTGCAGGTTAGGAAGGTGATGCTGAGTTCGAGGGTTGGGACTGAGACAAGGTGGGGGGAGGGGAAATGAGGAAACTGGAGAAATCTGAGTTCATCCCTTGTGGTTGGAGGGTTCCTAGGCAGAAGATGAGGCGCTCTTCCTCCAGCCGTCATGCTGCTATGGTCAGGCGATGGAGGAGTCCAAGGACCTGCATGTCCTTGGTCCTGGATCTCTCCATTTCTATCCCCCTACCTAGACCTCTCCATTTCTATCCACTTCCTCCAAATCAAAGGAGTAGCCATGGGCACCCGGATGGGCCCCAGCTATGCCTGCCTCTTCGTTGGATATGTGGAACAGTCCATCTTCCGCAGCTACACTGGCAACACTCCCACCTTTTCCTCCGCTACATCGATGACTGTATGGCGCTGCCACGTGCTCCCACAAGGAGGTTAAACAGTTCATCCACTTTACCAACACCTTCCACCCCGACCTCAAATTCACCTGGACTGTCTCAGACTCTTCCCTCCCCTTCCTAGACCTCTCCATTTCTATCTCGGGTGACCGAATCAACACAGACATTTACTATAAACCTAGACTACATCTCCTCCCACCCTGCCCCCTGTAAAAATGCCATCCAATATTCCCAATTCCTTCGTCTCCACCACATCTGCTCCCAGGAGGACCAGTTCCAATACCAAACAACTCAGATGGCCTCCTTCTTCAAAGACCCCAATTTCCCCCAGCCATGATCGACAATGCTCTCCACCGCATCTCCTCCACTTCCTGCTCCTCTGCCTTTGAGCCCCCCTCCCCCCACCTTGTCTCAGTCCCAACCCTCGAACTCAGCACCACCTTCCTAACCTGCAATCTTCTTCCTGACCTCTCCGCCCCCACCCCCACTCCGGCCTATCACCTTCACCTTAACCTCCTTCCACCTATCGCATTTCCAACGCCCCTCCCCCATGTCGCTCCTCCCTACCTTTTATCTTAGCCTGCTTGGCACACTCTCCTCATTCCTGAAGAAGGGCTCAGGCCCAAAATGTCGATTCTCCTGCTCCTTGGATGCTGCCTGACCTGCTGTGCTTTTCCAGCAACACATTTTCAGCTATTCAAGGGCTAACCAAGGCTGACTCCGTAACAATGTCGATACAATGCGGCCCATTCTTCACCCAGAGCCATCTTGGAGCAGACCATGGGCCTGCTGACCAGAAGATTCAAATGCTTGGATAGGTCCACAATCCAGACAGAGTATGCTACATGACTCTAGCATGCTGTGTTACACATAACTGGAACAGGCAGAGACGCAGTGTCAAGGACTTCAAAGATTAAGGTAAACAGGAGCAGCCTTCAGTGTGACAAAGCACAGCAATGTTCAACGTTAAAAGCTAGAAAGGACTTAATGGGTTCAGTGGATGATAGCTAGGTGCAGTGATCATTTATTTACAAAGTTAAAAATCCCATGACACCAAGTTATAGTCCAACAGGTTTATTTGGAAGTTCTAGCTTTCAGAGCGCTGTGAAAGCTTGTACTTCCAAATAAACCTGTTGGACTATAACCTGGTGTCGTGTGATTTTTAACTTTGACAACCCCAGTCCAACACCGGCATTTCCATATCATCATTTATTGACTTGTTGATGCTTGGAAGCAAAACAGTCAGCTTCTGTTTCAAGAGACAAGTACGCAGCTTCAGTTTGTTTCTTATTGTTCACTTTTGCTGTTGCTGAAATAAAAGTTGATGTTTTGAAGGTTTTGAAGGTGTTCCTGAATGTACTGTTCCCGCATTAAAGAACAATGAGATGCTGGTCTTCCCTGGGCATTGGGAAAAGTTACCCATGATTGTCAGGAAAAAAAACAGATAGTATAACGTTTAATTGCATCACAATTAACCAGCATAAATTAACCACACATTGCAATTCCCTAACAATTTGATGCACTTTTATTGATTTTTCTCCTGAAATCTCTGGCCCTAAGAGCTAAATCTAGGTGGACAAAGACAAGTATAATTAATTGCAGTTTCGCAAAGACTCATGATACAGGTAATTAAAACGACAACATTGTCCCAGAAGCTAATACTTACTGAACTTCACCCTGTTGGAGTCTCATATTTTCTGTCACATCTTTGCCATTTATTAGCCATTTGATCACCGGATTAAATTTTCTTGCAAAACCAAAGTAAACTTTGCACATTAACTGTACAGATTGTCCTAAAATTAAATATGTAAATTGTTAGCAATAGCATATCTAGTGAAAAGTATTCAATTAATTCATGTCACCTTGAACCTGCCTGATTTTTCTCAATTATAAGGGTTGATCTGGTTCATTGAATGGGCTGACCTATACATGTAATGCAGCACACCAGACAGCCTCCATTTTTCAATGGGAAATTTAAGTTAAATAGATTGTCCACACCGGAAAACCTCATTAATTTGACTTACATCACACTTGACTACGCAAAGAAAAATTTGCAAAGACGGTAGCTCCAACCACAAAAAGGGAAGTTATGATGAGGAGCATCAATATTCCCCTTAATTCTTAATAACTAATGATACTGTTGTAGAAAAGGAGGAATCTCCCAATTCGAGGCTCTGTATTAGTTTCTTTTAACAACACAGGCACAGATCATATTGATGATTGAGCTTTTCAAGTCATCCAAGTCTCTTGCATCTGGTTGTAAATAAGGAAGATGTGAACTAATATTTTGGTGGGAAGATAATTGCATTCCTTACTGTTGCACACATTTCTTGCAACTTCCATCAAGGATGTCAAAATCTAAATTGTGAAATAACACATCAAGTATCTTACTTTTTCAAGTATTCTCTGGTCTCAAAGCTCTACAGACCACCTCTTCGCTTTTTTGCAAGGAAGATGGAGCCCAAGAATAGGAAATATTTGCTACTACTTCACAGGGCACTGGTGACTCTGCAGCTACATGACTCCTTATTTAAGAAGGGATGTATTTGCACTAGAAACAGTTTGGCAAAGGTTCACTAGGCTCATTCCAAACAGGAAGGGGTTGCCTTCTGAAGAAAAATTGAGACGATTGGGCCCATGTGCACTGGAGTTTAGAAGAATGAGAGATGATCTTATTGAAATATAGTACATTCTGAGGGGCTTGCAGGGTAGGTCTAGAACTAGGGTCACGGTTTTTAAAATAAGAGAGTTCACATTTAAGACTTGAGATGAGAAAGGGTTCTTTCTCTCAGAGGGTTGTTAATTCTCTTCCCTAGAGAGCAGTGGAAGCTGGTCACTGAACGCATTTAAGGCTAAGTTGTACAGGTGTTTGGCCTACACAGTAGCCAGGTTATGGGGGCCAGCAGGAAAATGGAGTTAAGACTGCAGTCAGATCAGCCATGGTGTTGTAGTCTTGTGGAGCTGAATAGAATCTATTTCTTATTATCTCATAATCTCTTACATCCAGATGTAGGACATGCAGATATTGAGGTTTTCAGGCTGAGGCATTCATCAGCAACTAGGGGCATTCTCATTGCGATCAGAAACAATGGGTGCAAAGGATAGCTTTGTTCTCTAATTTGGCTCACCCTTCCAGAATTTCTTATTCCTCAAACTTCAAGGAACACCACAACAAAGCCATAATGTTTGCTTCTTAATTAACAGTCAATGGTGTGTGTTATGATGTGATTGTAATATAGCATCTATCATTCATTTAATACAAGTGTGGGATTTGTTAGCTTATCAGAAACTCTTCCTTATTTACAGTACACAGCATTTTCAAAACCAATTTAGGAATGCTAATGCACAGTATATTTTTAGTGTATTTTAAATATTCATAGCAAATGAAAATGTTTTAAAGGAAAACATAAGTAAAAAACAACAAATGCATTGGCAAAGTATCACCATGTAAAACCAGCTTTTCGATGGTCATAGTATGCATCCAGCATTTAGAGGCTAATTTCAGCAGTTAAAGTCTCAAGGTCCCAGTAGCACCCATGTGAAATGGCTAAGCAAGTTACAGTAGAAAGTCACTCTGCTATAGGGGATTTCCAGCAATGAGCCACATTTGCATAAATCATTGTTTTAAATGAAGCTTGCAAATATCAGTGTTAAAATCTCAATCTCTATTTGCCTCAAAGCTGCTCATTTGAAAAGAGAGAATCGAGTGCAGCCATGGACCAAGATCTGATCACTGACCCATACATATCAGATTCTCCATCACTTGCACAGCTATAGAAACTTGGGACAACAATGTTCAGTAACCAGTCAATCCATTCAATTTCTGATACTCAGGTTGATAATAAATAGGTGGGGTTGGTGGATATCTGTGATCCAGCACTCCCACTGGGGAATAGTGAAGTCGCTGTAGTCTTGCCAGACTGTAGAGCTGCTCTCTCATTTGAGAGAGATGACTGTTGGTGGTTTAACCTGAGGGTCACTTAAGGCAAGCAGAGGGGTTCAGAAAGAGGTTCAGATGGTACAGGAATTGAACTCGCCCTGTTAGTGTCACCCTGCATCCACAAACTAGCTATCCAGTCAGATTATTTCAGAAAGTTATGTGCATTCACTTGTCTTCCCCCATCACTGAGTTCATTACGGAAGGCTGTTTTGCAGAATCTGAAGCATTGTGTACATTTATTTCCAAAGAAAACCAAATTTGTTCTGACTTACCAAGCTCAACTTCAATTGTCTTTAGTTGATGAGGATCAATAACAGTTGGAGGTCTCCTTGTGTCATCGGCTGAAATAAATAATCACGTGGCATTTGTAAAATTGTCATACCCAGAGTGCTGTAGTATCATCATCCAACAGTTGGTTTTGTGTTACTTTGCTTTTAGGTTGTTACAGTTTAAGATGCCTCATCTTATTCCACCAGCACATTTACAACAATACACTAACTACCAGAAACTAAAAGAAATGGAAATCATCAGTGCTGAGATCCTCTCCAAAGTCAAAATGTACGCTTCAATTTAGCCTTGCTATGTTGCAACATTTGGTTCTGACATTCTACATTTTATTTTCTATTCTTCTCACCAACAAAAAACAAGCTATAGAGAGCTCTCCAGAGCCCACACTTTTTTTTTCCTGCGGAAGAAATTACACAGGCTAATATTTAAGCTTCTTTTGGCAATCTTTCACAATAAATTAACGTAAGTAAAAAAACACCTGTACCAGTTATATAGTTCAGAACATGCACTACAAAGTCACATTAATGTGAAGTATATGTTATTTTTACAGCTAAGTAAACTGTTTAATAAGGATTTGAATTGCATAGGCAGGTAAGTGGACAGCTTTCTGGTAGACTCTGAGAGGAGCAATGTTGCTCAATTTGGGAAGACACTTTCCGGTTTTTGGCCGAAAACATTGCATTTTTGTTTCAACATGTCTCAGCATCATTTTTCTTTTCATTTGATAGATTGATTTGTAATTTCAACTCAACCTTTATCATTATTTTTCCTTCTAAGAGTATGAAGATGATGTGTCACTTATCGACTCACTTTATATCATTCTTCCATTAGGTGAACAAGGGGGTGCAAATTTAAGCAATGTCAAACCATCACTCGCAACCAATGCTCAATCATAATCATAGAATCATCCAACGCGGAAATAGACCCTTCAGTTCAACCAGTCCATGCCGAACGTGTAATCCTAAACTAAACTAGTCCCACCTGCCTGCTCCTGGCCCATCTCTCTCCAAACCTTTCCTATTCATGTATCCATATTTTAAAAGTTGTAATTGTACCTGCATCCACCATTCATTTAACTTTCAGACATTAAGATTTGTAAAAGTAAATTTCATCTTAAGTGTGGGATTCTAACTTTGTTCATGTATTTCTGAAGATTTGATATAGGCCCCTGAACACATGGGATTCAACTACATGACAAATACCCTCACAATGTGTAATCTCATGACATTTACACACATGACATCGCCCAATGCTATAGGACAACTTCAGTTGTGGGCCTTAGTGTCATTCAACTCTAAATAAAATATTTTATATTGTACAATGAGATGGAAACATAATGTATAAATCAAAGAACAGAAACATAATAAATTACTTCAGGATATATAGTGTTTAAATAAGTTACTTGCTTGATGACTCTACAGTATCAAGCAATTAAGCACCAATGATTCAAAAAAAATAAGAAGCTTCTAAACTTTTGGACAACTATATGACTTTATAACAATTCACTGCAGGTTAAAAGGTTAATAAAGGTATCTACCTCAAGTCCAAAAACCTCAGAGCTGAGGCCAAGTGGAATTTTAGAATTGTTGGATGCCATTTTGGATGATTTGGGCTGTAGGCAGTTTGTATTAAGCAAGATTCGGTGGGATCAAGAATTGCTTGGGGTTTGGAGTGGAAGGTGAAGCAGTGAAGCCAATAACTAAACTAGAGGTACAACAACAAACGAGACATTGAAACATGTCAACATGGCAGCTACCTGGTGACTTCAGCTCACCACTTGCTCCAAACAGCATTCAAAGCATGATCCAAGGCTTACACCTCATTTCTCATTCATAGCCATTGGCAACAGCACTTACCAACTCCTCACGATCATCCTGGCACTGCTGCAATCCAATTGTAGGCTGCTCAGGGAGGACAGCAGCAAACCTTGAAAGGCTGCAGCAGGACCACTTATGGGGAGAGGGACAGGTGCCCGGCTCACAGATTGGATCTCATGGCTTGCTGTCTTAGCTCTCGCTCACTTTGCACCAACCAATACGCTTTCAATATCCATTCTTATCCTGCCTTGCTTGGCCCTGCCATGCCCATTAGCAGAGTTAGAAGATGAGGCCATTTGCCTTGCTGGTCAGCAGTCCTCAGTCAAGGGGCTGAACATTTTGCTGTACATTAATGTGCTACACCAATCTCACAACTGTACCAGTGTCAGCAGTGTATTGTGTGGGCAGCACGTATCCAGTTCTTCACATTCTTAGGGAATTTTGATTTTTTTGAGTTTGATTTTTATTGTCACGTTTACTCAAGTACGAAAGAACAGGAATAGAGTGAAAAGTATATAATGTTGTTGCCACACAAGGTGCCATCTTAGGTACAAGTACCTGGATATAGAATATTAAGAAGATGTTTCAAGGGGTAACAAGGGACAGCATACGACCACATGTGGCATGGTCACTTCATATGCCAAGGGTTAGGAAAAAGGTGGGCAGGTGCCTATAGGAGCCAGGGAAAGAACAGAAATAGTTGACCATGGTGAGTAATGGTGCCAGCAAAACCCCTTGGCCCATGTATAGCTTGTTTATGTTTCTTCCACAGCAGACTCTCAGCTCAAACATTGACCCATGGTACATTCAGTGTGGACATGGAGTGAGGCATTGTGATGGCACATTTATATTTGAAGCTACACTGTCTCTAACAAACAGATGTAATGCAAATAAAGTGTATTCAAACATGATAATTTATAACAAGTGCACTGTTACCCTGCCATGAAAGTGCCCTCAAAGGGTTTTCTTTCACATTCACTCTGAGCGTTGTCCCAGATTCCACAGCTTGGGTGGAGTCCTGCTCCACAATGACTGCATAGGCTTCATCGAGCTACCCAGGGGGCATTGTGTCTGGATGGTACAGACACATTGAGGATGATGGTGCCAGAGGCAGTTGGACCCTCCTCAGCATTAGCCCCCAAGAGTCACTTCTGCTTTTATTTGTTCTCCTCAGACTGGGTGCCTTCTGGCACTTTACTGAGGGTTGAGGTGCAGATGGAGTGCAGGTTTCTGCACCTCTCCAACAGATCCTGAGGGTGCTGGGCTTGGAGCTGCCAGGCTGTTCATGGAGGCAACCAACTGATGGCATGACTCACTACACTGACAATGTGTCCCATATCCCTGTCTGCTGCTCCAGTTTCTCCCTATGTACACGGGTAAGGTCCTGGATTGTCAACATAACAGGGTCCTCTGAAGCCCAGGGCTCAATAGGTGCCTGGTCTCTCTGGTAGCCATAGAGTAATAGAGTCATAGAAACATACAGAATGGAAACAGACCCTTCGGTCCAACCCGTCCATGCCGACCAGATATCCCAACCCAATCTAGTCCCACCTGCCAGCACCTGGCCCATATCCCTCCAAACCCTTCCTATTCATATACCCATCCACATGCCTCTTAAATGTTGCAATTGTACCAGCCTCCACCACATCCTCTGGCAGCTCATTCCATATACGTACCACCCTCTGCATGAAAAAGTTGCCCCTTAGGTTTCCTTTATATCTTTCCCCTTTCACCCTAAACCTATGCCTTCTAGTTCTGGATTCCCCAGAAAAGACTTTGTCTATTTATCCTATCTGTGCCCTTCATGATTTTATAAACCTCTGTAAGGTTACCCCTCAACCTCCAACGCTCCAGGGAAAGCAATCCCAGCCTGTTCAGCCTCTCCCTATAGCTCAAATCCTCCAATCCTGGCAACATGCTTGCAAATCTTTTCTGAACCCTTTCAAGTTTCACAACATCTTTCCTGAGGGGACGGTGGCTCAGTGGTTAGCACTGCTGCCTCACAACACCAGGGTCCCAGATTTGATTTCAGCCTCGGGCGACTGTCTGTGTGGGGTTAGCACGTTCTCCCCATGTCTGTGTGGGTTTCGTCCAGGTGCTCCGGTTTCCTCCCACAGTCTAAAGATATGCAGGTCAGGTGAATTGGCCATGTTAAATTGCCCATAGTGTAGGTGCATTAGTCAGAGGGAAATGGGTCTGGTTAGGTTACTCTTCAGAGGGTCGATGTGGACTAGTTGGACTGAAGGGCCTGTTTCCACACTGTAGGAAATCTAATCTAATCTAATCAAGAAGGAGATCAGAATTGCACACAATATTTCAACAGTGGCCTGACAAATGCCCTGTATGGCCACAACATGACCTCAATACTCTGACCAATAAAGGAAAACATACCAAACACCTTCTTCACTATCCTATCTACCTGCAACTCCACTTTCAAGGAGTTATGAACCTGCACTCCAAGGTCTCTTTGTTCAGCAACACTCCCTAGGACCTTACCATTAAGTATATAAGTCCTGCTAAGATTTGCTTTCCCTCACATTTATCTAAATTAAGTGCCAGCATCCTGGAGGGTTTCTCCCTCAGCCAGCTGTGGAGCTGTCACACTCAGGTGCTCACCAGATCATGATCACTTTCAGATACTAACGTTCCATCCAAGGTGTCAGCATATGAGCTGGACTGACACTCTCTTCCTCAGAGATCGAGAAGGCGGCTTCTGGGAGTTGCTGGTCATTTCACCATGGAGTCGGCAGAGATGCTGGTGTGCCCGAAAGACCCACGAGATAGAGAGAGAGAGAGAGAGGGTGTCCCGATCAGTAGCTAGCAATTGGGTACAATTAATAAGACTGACAGTGAGAGTCACATAGAATAAGGTGGTATTTCCTCAGTTGGCTGGTCATAGGTGCTTCAGCATCTCCACGGTTCCAGTCTTCTCCTGCATTGGTCAGACGTCTTTCCTTGAGGATTTGAGCAACCTTGTATTCAGCACCCCTCCACCCATCCGACTACTCTCTGCCCTCTTACATGATGCATTCTCCTGTCATGTGAGGAGGAGAGGAATTGAGTGAGATGCAGTTTTTACTGCTGATGCATGGGAGTGAAAGGTGCTGAGGAGTCCGGAGTAAGTGGGTTGACTCTACAAATGCCATGCAGGGTAAACGATGTTGGAGGTTGGTAGTGTGTGACTGAGAGTGAGGGAAGATATTGCAGAAATAGTGAGAGTGGCAGAGCATGAGACTTGGTGGGTGGATGGGGGTTTGGGGAGCGGGGATTGGGAGAGGGAGATGGGAGTATGGTGTACAGGAGCAGAGACAGAGTGAGGGTGACATAACAAACAGATGAGTATGGCACTTACCCTGGCAGAGCAAACAAAGTCAATGACCTCCTTACGGCACTGCTGGCCATTCCTCCTCAGCCTGCAGATGACACCGGCCGAGGTGGTGATCTTA
Organism: Hemiscyllium ocellatum; assembly: GCF_020745735.1. NCBI lineage: Eukaryota > Metazoa > Chordata > Chondrichthyes > Orectolobiformes > Hemiscylliidae > Hemiscyllium > Hemiscyllium ocellatum. The sequence continues at coordinate 69,633,885 of NC_083406.1, read as the reverse complement.
GACCAGGCTGCCAGGATCTGGGTGTTTGACATCCTCTGGCGATCCTTGGGAAAAAAGACCCCCTTTGCACCATCCTATGGGGTTTAGCAATGCTCTTCTCCAGTGCCAAGGGCAGTCCGGGTGAAGAGCGGGCATGAGGGCTGCTGGTTTCAGTGAATATTCATTGGAGAGCAGTGAGTTGTTTCAGGAACTTCACGTGGTAAGACAGAGCTGGGCTTGGCCATGAGAAATGCCACAGGAACAGGGTAGGTTGGTAATGAGATGTGTTTGATAAGAAACAACAACAGAACTCGTGAGGCGTCATAGCAGAATTTCTTCCAAAACGTATGACGCAACTTGCACTTAGTCAAAAGATCATAAAATCCTGCCCCTGGAGTTTCTAGGTGACTTTTATTGTACCTGATGTGATTATCCACACATCTGGTAATGAACCAGTGTGTTTACAATTAATGGTAGAACCAGACTGCCTATGATGCCAGTTTAATGGTAAGCCATGATGCCAAAGTCATTTCAAAAGCAGGAGTGACACATTACAAGACTATTTCGCCCAAATCATCAGCGGCAGCGTTTGGAAGAGCTATGCCCGGTGTATGCCCAACCTTAAGTAGGAAGGTTGAAAATTGAAGCACAACCTGATGATTCAGACCCATAAACATAGCCACAAACATATGTTCACTCTGCATTGAAAACATTAACTTGCATTACATAGATTCTTATCATATCCTCAAATAATTGAGTTATTTTTCATGGTATAATCATTATTCATGTGTAGATAAACTAGAACACCAATACACAAGCAGTCCCACATTGATAGACTGAGGAGCAGATGGATTACAATAAAATGACTGATTGTATCAGGTATTATGGAGGCGCCATGCCTACATAAACAGTAATAACACCGGGAAAAGAAACAACTCTTGCCCAGAGTAGCTGTTGTGCAGAAAGTTAAAAATCACACAACGCCAGGTTAAAGTCCAACAGGTTTATTTGGAAACACTAGCTTTTGGAGCACTGCTCCTTCATCAGGTGCTACATCATAACGACCTGACAAAGGAGCAGTGCTCCAAACGTTAATGCTTCCAAATAAACCTGTTGGACTATAACCTGGTGTTGTGTGATTTTTAACTTTGTTAACCCCAGTCCAATACCAGTTCCTCCACATCACATTTTGCAGAATACCCACTTAGAGGAGTTGGAAGTTTGGCAAACTCTATTTACCACATGAAAAAATATTACTTGGTCCTTAAGGTGTTCAAAAACTTGGGTAAATGTGCTTTCATCCTGTATACCATATTTGTGTATTTTGTTGCTAATTCAAATCCAATCCACAGGAAGTAGAGGGTAAATGTCAAAGATTTTGCTCCTGGTGCAGAATGTCGCTTGTTCAGTGAATAAATAAGAAATGGATGTAGAATTAAGAATTAAAATGAATCATCAGAAAATTGAATATACCTTCCATGGTCAAATCTAAGATTCATTTTTCGGTCAGATGGGAGTCTTGAAAAGGGTTTCAAAATTGTATCCTGGGATTACAATTCTAATTTATTAATGCCTATGCCTAAATGCTGATGATACAGTGGTTAGATTCTGTTAGCCGAGTTCAGTCTGCATGAACTTGGCCTGGATATTGATTTTCATTCTATCATTATAAATCTTTTCTTGACTGTGACTCCAAACTGTATCCTGGCCAGAAATGGTTGAACTATAATCTGGATGACCAGGCAGATAAACTACAGGTCTGTGTCTCATAACTAAGAGGTCTTTGCTTTCTCTGTATTGGAGACAAAGCAACTCAAAGGTTTTTTACTTCCTCTGCTTTTGAAAACCTTTTCTAATAGCAACTCAAAGATGAAAGAAAAACATATTGCATGTTATATCAAACTGCCTTCAAGCTTAGTTGTGGGCTGAAACAATGAAAAAAAAACTGCACTAATTATCACAGAACTTCCACCATTGAAACTACACTGTCTGCACTGAACATTGGAAAAATTGTGTAAAAATGGAAGGTTTTTTTTCATATCTTGAAATTAGATTTCTAAAATGTACTGATTTCTTCCCCTTCTGTTTCCTCCTCAGGGCTAATATTGATTGTTGTTTGAGTGGGGATGATGGAATGTTAGCTGGTGAGCAGGAAAAGCACAAAACAAATCAATTCAAGATAATTGTAAACTTTCACTTACCTATAACTCTTACTGTAAATGATCTTGTCACGATCCATTTGATATTATTTTCTACAAACTTAAATGTACATGTGTAAATACCAGCATCAGATGTATATATTCGACCCAAATGAATTTGTCCATTTTTTATCTTGAGAGATACTCGTTCAACATATTCTTCAAATATGTTTTTATTCTGAAAGACATTAAAGCAAATGGTAAATAACAGAAGGTTGCAGTGTTATTGCAGTGTACAGTTTACAGTGTGATTACAGTGCTGCACTGTTAACGACATTTGTGAATCTGCATAAACTTGCTATGGCAGTGAATTACTATCCTGTGTGATTACTAACTTAACTAACTGTGAGATCGACGTTAAAACAAGCTTAGGAAGAAAAGAAAAATAAATATTGCATGAAGATCATACCCTTCATAACATTTGGACATTCTCAAGTACTTCTGAAAATATAAGTACTTTTAAAGTGTAATTGTCACTGTGATGTACAACCTATCAGATGTATTCTGGACTTCAGTCACATTTCCAGGCAACTGAATTTCCCACATAACTTCCTTAAAATTTAATAAAAGGTATTCTTTGAAAAGTGGGAAAGATCAAGAGCAGGGGATGTAATTTTGAGACTGATATTCAAGCACATTGCTCAGGATCTCAGGGCAGTGTTTGCACACTTGAGCAGCATCAGTTTCTACGCTTAATTACAATTAATCACCAAGAAAACAGTGGTAATTTCTTTTACACAAAAAGGAAGAAACTCAGCAATTCTTTGGTACAGAGTGAAACAGAGTTAACATTTTGAGTTCAGTGACACTTCATCAGAACTAATTTGTTTTGGATTAGCATGTTGGTTCTTTCAAGCCAAAAGAAATGTCTAAACTTGCCTTAATTACAAAGTTAAAAGGGTTAAAAAGAATAATGCACACTCTTGAGCTGGAACACAAGGCCAGTGCAGTGCAAATAGACAACTGGGAGGCTTGAGATACCTGAGAAAATACTTCTCTGTATTTTCCTTTGTTAGAAAAGCGACAAGCATGACTGTCATTGACACAATGAACGATATTTACTGTTTATTCAGTGTCTCAGATGAGATAGAGTCCAAAATGTTGGCAAACAGTTTGAAGGCGCAATGGAAAAACACAGCAGGTCAGGCAGCAACTGAGGAGCAGGAGAATCGATGTTTCTGATGAAGGGCTCGTGCCCGAAACATCGATTCTCCTGCTCCTCGAATGCTGCCTGATTTGCTGTACTTTTCCAGCACCACACTGTCGACTCTGATCTCCAGCATCTACAGTCCTCACTTTCTCCTAAGCGAGGAGCAACCCATAATCATATCATGATCCCACTATACACATTTCAACACTCTAGCAAAGTGTCTGGTATGTGCTATCATATCAATGATCATTAAGTATCAGAGAGCAAAATCAGAGTTTCACATTGCATGACCGCATTTTCATGCAACACCAATAGAGAAGGGATTACCATCCCCCATGCAATTTATGCATAGAAGGCAAGTGCAAATTATGTTGCTCGGGTACGGGTGGCACGGTGGCTCAGTGGTGAGCACTGCTGCCTCACAGCACCGGGGTCCCAGGTTCAATTCCAGCCTCAGGCAACTGTCTGTGTGGGGTTTGCACATTCTCCTCGTGTATGCGTGGGTTTCCTCCAGGTGCTCTGGTTTCCTCCCACAATCCAAAATGTGCAGGTCGGGTGAATTGGCCATGCTAAATTGCCCATAGTGTTCGGTACATTAATCAGAGGGGAAAATAGGTCTGGGCGGGTTACTCTTCGGAGGGTTGGTGTGGACTGGTTGGGCCGAAGGGCCTGTTTCACGCGGTAGGGAATCTAATCTAATCAATTGTCGGTAACTACCCTGAGATGCAGGACTCTTTTCATCAAACACAGAGGAAAATGAGAGAGATACATGATGAGTGAACAGTAGAGGACTGCCAAAACTATGCATTGGGCAGAGAGTGCAAGTTAGAAGTTCAAACACAAATATGTGCAAAGCATCAGAGGTTTCTAAAAACTTTCAACTACCCAGATCATGCAAAGTCTTCACTGAACATGAAAAGGAAGGAACAGGAGCCACCTTAGACCAATGTACAGCAAACTAATCATTCACAGTGAGAGTGAAGCACAACACGCTGATAAAGATCAATGTGCGGTGATTGTGCAACTAGCAGCAAGACAATCAAGTGGTCTAACAAATGCAGCTGAGGGTAACACATATCCCTGCAGACAAATATGCACTCACTAAATAAAGATGACTTGTCAAACTACATTGCAGTAAATTGAAATTTTAAATGTTAGTCTTGTAAACTTGGTTTTACCTGTTTGTACAATTATGGACTGATACTGGAATATAATTCCACAGCATCAACAATGATCCAGTACCTCACCCAAATGAGAAGAATAATCCTGACAGGGAATGGGACTAAGTTTCTCCATCATTGCAGCAGATCCTAATCTAGTATTGGAATTATTAGCATAAATTATTGGATAATAATGAACCGTTCTTTAATCCAGAAAATGTTAAGTCAGCTTCACTGCTACATTACTATCTATTTAGAGTCATAGAGATGTACAGCACAGAAACAGACCCTTTGGTCCAACCCGTCCATGCCGATCAGATATCCCAACCCAATATATTCCCACCTGCCAGCACCCGGCCCATATCTCTCCAGACGCTTCCTATTCATATACCCATCCAAATGTCTTTTAAGTGTTGTAATTGTACCAGCCTGTACCACTTCCTCTGGCAGCTCATTCCATACATGTACCACCCTCTGAGTGAAAAGGATGCCCCTTAAGTCTCTTTTATGCAGGAGAGAGAGAGAGAGAGAGAACCTGCACAGCTACTGCCTTTGCTGTTTTTGAATTCATGTGTCCCTGGACATCGGAGTGCATCTGGGAAAATTAACAAACTGTGAATTCCACAACTAATCTTGGAGGAACCAGTTTGGGTGAAGTTCACAACTCAGAATCAGATAAGTTAATTGTTTTAAGTCTGTCCAAGAGAAAGGCTGTATTAGTAAGTACAGTGCGTTCTTTCTTGACTATATGTTTTTGGAGATAAGTCTCTTGATTAAACTTAAAATATAAGCCATAGCTATTAATTCAATCTGGTGCAGTATTTTGTAGAGGAATAAGACGGTGTTATTTTCTGGGTCTGTAGATTGTGAAGGAGCAAAAATGGCCTTTGCAGTGAGATGTACTTCTTGTCAGATGTGGGAGTTTAAAGAGAGTTTAAGGGTTACTGCGGATTATATCTGCCATAAATGCTGTTGGATGCGAATCTTATCAGATCGAGTGAATTGGTTGGAGAGACAAATAGAAGCGATGAGGAATTTGCAACAGCAACAGTATGTGATGGATGACAGTTATAGGAAGGGGGGAAAGTCTCAGATACAGTCACATAGGTGGGTTAACACCAGGAAGGGTAAGAGAGGTCGGCACCTAGGGCAGGAGTCTTTTGTGGATATACCCATTTCAAACAGGTATGCTGTTTTGGGAAATGTAGGGGGTGATGGATTCTCAGGGGAATGTAGCACAAACAGCCAAGTTTCTGGTATTGAGACTGGCTCTAACGCAATGAGGGATACCTTGGACTCCAAAAGATCAATTGTGTTAGGGGATTCTGTAGTCCGAGGTACGGACAGACGTTTCTGCGGCCAGCAGAAAAAGAAGAATGGTGTGTTGTTTCCCTGGTGCCCGGATCAAGGATGTCTCAGAGAGGGTGCAGAATGTTCTCACGGGGGGAGAGGAGCCAGCAAGAGGTCATTGTCCACATTGGAACCAATGATATAGAAAGGGAAAAGGTTAAGGTTCTGAAGGGAGATTACAGTGAGTTAGGCAGAACTTTAAAAAGGAGGTCCTCAAGGGCAGTAATATCTGGATTATTCCCAGTACTACGAGCTAGTGAGGGCAGGAATAGGAGGATAGAGCAGATGAATGCGTGGCTGAGGAGCTGGTGTATGGGAGAAGGATTCATAATTTTGGATCATTGGAATCTCTTTTGGGGTAGAAGTGACCTGTACAAGAAGGGCGGATTGCATCTAAATTGGAAGGGCACTAATATACGAGCAGGGAAATTTGCTAGAGCTGCTTGGGAGAATTTAAACTGGTAAGGAGTGTGTGTGTGTGTGTGTGTGTGTGTTGGGGGCGGGGGGGGAAGCCCAGGGAAATAGTGAGGAAAGAGATCAATCTGAGACTGCTAAAAATCACACAACACCAGGTTATAGTCCAACAGGTTTAATTGGAAGCACACAAGCTTTCGGAGCGACACTCCTTCAACACCTGATGAAGGAGCGTCACTCCGAAAGCTAGTGTGCTTCCAATTAAACCTGTTGGACTGTAACCTGGTGTTGCGTGATTTTTAACTTTGTACGCCCCAGTCCAACACCGGCATCTCCAAATCAATCTGAGACTGGTACAGTTGAGAACAGAAGTGAGTCAAACACTCAGGGCAGGCAGGGACAAGGTAGGACTAATAAATTAAGCTGCATTTATTTCAATGCAAAGGGCCTAACAGGGAAGGAAGATGAACTCAGGGCATTGTTAGGAACATGGGACTGGGATATCATAGCAATTACAGAAACATGGCTCAGGGATGGATAGGACTGGCAGCTTAATGTTCCAGGATACAGGAAGGATAAAAAGGGAGGCAAGAGAGGTGGGGGAGTGGCATTTTTGATAAGGGATAGCATTACAACTGTGCTGAGGGAGGATATTCCCGGAACTACATCCAGGGAAGTTATTTGGGTGGAACTGAGAAATAAGAAAGGGATGATCACCTTATTGGGATTGTATTATAGACCCCCGAATAGTCAGAGGGAAATTGAGAAACAAACTTGTAAGGAGACCTCAGTTATCTGTAAGACTAATAGGGTAGTTATGGTAGGGGATTTTAACTTTCCAAACATCGACTGGGACTATAGTGTTAAAGGTTTAGATGAAGAGGAATTTAAGTATATACAAGACAATTTTCTGATTCAGTATGTGAATGTACCTACTAGAGAAGGTGCAAAACTTGACCTACCTTTGGGCAATTAGGCAGGGCAGGTGACTGAGGTGTCAGTGGGGGAGCACTTTGGGGCCAGCGACCATAATTATATTCATTTTAAAATAGTGATGGAAAAGGATAGACCAGATCTAAAAGTTGAAGTTCTAAATTGGAGAAAGGCCAATTTTGACAGTATGAGGCAAGAATTTTCGAAAGCTGATTGGAGGCAGATGTTCGCAGGCAAAGGGACGGCTGGAAAATGGGAAGCCTTCAGAAATGAGATAACAAGAATCCAGAGAAAGTATATTCCTGTCAGGGTGAAAGGGAAGGCTGGTAGGTACAGGGAATGCTGGGTGACTAAAGAAATTGAGGGTTTGGTTCAGAAAAAGAAGGAAGCATCTGTCAGGTATAGACGGGATAGATCGAGTGAATCCTTAGAAGAGTATAAAGGAAGTAGGAGTATACTTAAGAGGGCAAAAAGGGGACATGAGATAGTGTTGACAAATAGAATTAAGGAGAATCCAAAGGGTTTTTACAAATATATTAAGGACAAAAGGGTAACTAGGGAGAGAATAGGGCTCCTCACAGATCAGCAAGGTGGCCTTTGTGTGGAGCCACAGAAAATGGGGGCAATACTAAATGAATATTTTGCATCAGTAATTTACTGTGGAGAAGGATATGGAAGATATAGACTGTAGGGAAATAAATGGTGACATCTTGCAAATTGTTCAGATTACAGACGAGGAAATGCTGGATGTCTTGAAACGGTTAAAGGTGGATAAATCCCCAGCACCTGATCAGGTGTACCCGAGAACTCTGTGGGAAGCTAGAGAAGTGATTGTTGGGCCTCTTGCTGAGATATGTGTATCATCGATAGTCACAGGTGAGGTGCCGGAAGATTGGAGGTTGGCAAACGTGGTGCCACTGTTTTGAAAGGACGGTAAAGACAAACCAGAGAACTATAGACCAGTGAGCCTGACCTCAATGGTGGTCAAGTTGTTGGAGGGAATCCTGAGGGACAGGATATACATGTATTTGGAAAGGCAAGGACTGATTAGGGATGTCTTTGTGCGTGGGAAATCATGTCTCACAAACTTGATTGAGTTTTTCGAAGAAGTAGCAAAGAAGATTGATGAGGGCAGAGCAGTAGATATGATCTGTATGGACTTCAGTAAGGCGTTCGACAAAGTTCCCCATGGGAGACCGGTTAGCAAGGTTAGATCTCATGGAATACAGGGAGAACCAGCCATTTGGATACAGAACTGGCTCAAAGGTAGAAGACAAAGGGGGTAGTGGAGAGTTGTTTTTCAGACTGGAGGCCTGTGACCAATGGAGTGCCACAAGGATTGGTGCTGGGCCCTCTACTTTTTGTCATTTACGTAAATGATTTGGATGCGAGCATGAGAGGTACAATTAGTAAGTTTGCAGATGACACCAAAATTGGAGGTGTAGTGGACAGCAAAGAGGGTTACCACAGATTACAACAGGATCAGGCCCAGATGGGCCAATGGGCTGAGAAGTGGCAGATGGAGTTTAACTCAGATAAATGTGAGGTGCTGCATCTTGGGAAAACAAATCTTAGCAGGACTTATACATTTCATGGTAAGGTCTTAGGGAGTGTTGCTGAACAAAGAGACCTTGGAGTGCAGGTTCATAGCTCCTTGAAAGTGGAGTCGCAGGTAGATAGGATAGTGAAATCAGCATTTGGTATACTTTCCTTTATTGGTCAGAGTATTGAGTACAGGAGTTGGGAAGTCATGTTGCGGCTGTACAGGACATTGGTTAGGCCACTGTTGGAATATTGTGTGCAATTCTGGTCTCCTGGTTATCGGACAGATGTTGTGAAACTTGAAAGGATTCAGAAAAGATTTGTAAGGATGTTGCCAGGGTTGGAGGATCTGAGCTATAGGGAGAAGTTGAACAGGCTGGGACTGTTTTTCCTGGAGGGTCGGAGGCTGAGGGGTGACTTTATAGAGGTTTATAAAATCATGAGGGGCATAGATAGGATAAATAGACAAAGTTTTTTCCCTGGAGTCGGGGAGTCCAGAACTAGAGGGCATTGGTTTAGGATGAGAGGGGAAAGATATAAAAGAGACCTAAGGGGGAACTTTTTCACACAGAGGATGGTACGTGGATGGAATGAGCTGCCAGAGGATGTGGTGGAGGCTGGCACAATTGCAACATTTAAGAGGCATTTGGATGGTTATATGAATAGGAAGGGTTTGGACGGATATGGGCCGGGTACTGGCAGGTGGGACTAGATTGGTTTGTGATATCTGGTTGGCATGGACGTGGTGGACCGAAGGGTCTGTTTCCATGCTGTACATCTCTATGACTCTATGACTCTATGACTCTATATCTTTCCCCTCTCACCTTAAACCTATGCCCTCTTGTTCTGGACTCCCTGATCCCAGGGAAAAGACTTTTTCTATTTATCATATCCATGCCCCTCATGATTTTATAAACATCTTTAACGTCACCCCTCAGCCTCCGACGCTCAGGGAAAACAACCCCAGCCTATTCAACCTCTCTTATAGCTCAAATCATCCAATCCTGACAATATTCTTGTAAATCTTTTCTGAACCCTTTCAAGTTTCACAACATGTTTCCGATAGGAAGGAGACCAATATTGCACGCACTATTCCAACAGTGGCCTAACCAATGTCCTGAACAGCAGCAACATGACCACCCAACTTCTGGACTCAATACTCTGACCAATAAAGGAAAGCATACCAAACACCTTCATCGCTATCCTATCTACCTGCGACTCCACTTTCAAGGAGCTATGAACCTGCACTCAAGGTCTTTTTATTCAGCAACACTCCCCAGGACCTTACCGTTAAGTGTATAAGTCCTGCTAAGATTTGCTTTCTCAAAATGCAGCACCTCACATTTATCTAAATTAAACTCCATCTGCCACTCCTCAGCCCATTGGCCCAAGTGACCAAGATCTTGTTATAATCTGAGGTAACCCTCTTCACTGTCTGCTACACTTCCAATTTTGGTGTCATCTGCAAACTTACTAACTACACCTCTTATGCTCACATCCAAATCATTTATGTAAATGACAAAAAGTAGAGGGCCCAGCATCGATCTTGGTGGCACTCTACTGGTCACAGGCCTCCAGTCTGAAAAACAACCCTCCACCACCACCCTTTGTCTTCTACCTTTGAGCCAGTTCTGTATCCAAATGGTGAATTCTCCTTGTATTCCATTAGATCTAACCTTGCTAACCCATCTCCCACGGGGAATTTTGTCAAACGCCTTGCTGAAGTCCATATAGATCATGTCTACTGCTCTGCCCTCATCATCTCCCTTGTTACTTCTTCAAAAAACTCAATCAAGTTTGTGAAACATGATTTCCCACGCATAAAGCTATGTTGACTATCTATAATCAGTCCTTGTCTTTCCAAATACATGTACATCCTGTCCCTCAGGATTGCCCATCACTGACATCAGGCCACCGATCTATAGTTCCCTGGCTTGTCTTTACCGCCCTTCTTAAACAGTGGCACCATGTTCGCCAACCTCCAGTCTTCTAGCACCTCACCAGTAACTATTGATTATTCAAATATCTCAGTGAGAGACCCAGCAATCACTTCCCTAGCTTCCAACAGCATTCTAGGATACACCTGATCAGGTCCTAGAGATTTTTATCCGCTTTTATGCATTTCAAGACATCCAGCACTTCCTCCTCTGTATTATTTTTCATTTTTCAAGATGTCACCATCTATTTCCCTACATTCTATATCTTCCATGTCCTTTTCCACAGTAAATACTGATGCAAAATACTCATTTATTATCTCCCCCATCACCTGCGGCTCCACACAAAGGCCGCCTTGCTGATCTTTGAGGGGCCCTATTCTTTCCCTGGTTACCCTTTAGTCCTTAAAGTATTTGTAAAAACCCTTTGGATTCTCCTTAACTCTATTTGCCAAAGCTATCTCAAGATTACTTAGCATCATAGCTGTCTTCTTGCATAACTAATCAATAACTAACACGTTATTTTCGATTTCTTGCACTATTTTCAGCAACTGTAAACAAACAAAAATAAATGAACTTTAATTTCACTGTTATTTTTCTAGTGAGGGTTTGATTTTGATTGCTTGGGCTTTAATTTCTGTTAAATCTTTTCTCCAAAATCTGAATTCATTTTCTGATCTTCTTCCCTACGTGTGGTCATCTTTGATCAGAATAAAGCCCAATTTCAAATAGTCCAGATGCACGCAACTTACCTTGTACCACTTTACAGAAAACCTCGTTGAAGCATTGAAATGTTGAATTCCAGGACATGATATTTTATCTGCAGTACTCAGAATTAGGAGAACTTCACAGTCTGTTTCATTCTGAGTCTGTGCAACCAATACATAAACTTTGAAACAGGCATTTCTGTTGATTAAACACAAGCAGATTTAGTAAAATGGCAAAGGATTATGGTATTCATTGGATTGTTTTTGTTTCTTAATCAGCATTTTAGTTCATCAGTCATTTCAGTATCTGACACTTGGAAATTCATCACTCCTCATAGGAGCTATTAATAAATTATTCAGATGATAGATTCGGAAAGTAGCCCGTTCCACAGGATATGGTCTATCTCCCTCAACATTGTGAAATTTTATGTAGGTTAGCAAGTAGGAGACAGTGAGGTCTGCAGACGCTGGAGATCAGAGTTGAGCGTGTTGCTGGAAAAGCACAGCAGGTCAGACAGCATCCGAGGAGCAGGAAAATTGACATTTTGGGACGGAGCCCTCCTTCAGGAATGAGGCTGGGAGCCTCGGGGGTGGAGAGATAAATGGGAGGTGTTTTGGGGCTAGGGAGAAGGTAGCTGAAAGTGCAATAGGTGGATGGAGTTAGGAGTAAAGGTGATAGGTCAGAGAGGAGGGTGGAGTGGATTGATTGGAAGGAAACTTCTCAGGTGTGACAAGTCATGAGGGCGGTGCTGAGCTGGTGGGTTGGAACTGGAGAAAGGTGGGGGAGGGAAATTGAGGAAACTGGTGGAGTCCACATTGATGCCCTGGGGTTGAAGAGTTCTGAGGCGGAAGATAAGACGTTCTTCCTTCAGGCATCAGGTGGTGAGGGAATGGCAATGGAGGAGGCCCAGGACCTGAATGTTTTCAGCAGAGTATGAGGGGAAGTTGAAATTTTCAGCCACAGGACGGTGGGGTTGGTTGGTGGAGGTGTCCCAGTGATGTTCTCTAAGGCGCTCTGCGCGAACCCGGAGATGTTTTCTAAATTGCTCTGCAAGAAACTCGTTTGAGGTTAGCCAAGGCACAGGAACCCTTGAGTCTTCATAGAGTTGCTATTGACTTTAGCCTGAAAAGGACGCTGACCTTTCTGCATCATCTTCAGGCTGGGACAACTTACCAGTCAGGACATTGGTTTGCACAGGACATACCTGGCAATGCTTCCTCATTGCTGTATAGATGTCAGTGTTGTTGCTGTGCTGGAACAGCTTGACTAGGGACATGGTTAGTTCTGGAGTGTAAGTCTTCAGTGCTTTTGTTGCAAAGTTGTTAAGGTCTATAGCATTTGCAGAATCCAGTGCCTTATGCTATTTTTTGATATCATGTGATGTGAATCGAATTGGCTGAAAACTGGCAACTGTGAGGCTTGGAACCTCAGAAAAAGGCTGAGTATGATTGTAAATGCTTCAGCTTGTCTTTTGTGTTTGAACTTCAGAGAATGGCACGCCAAATTTGTCAACTGAAAGACTCCTAATCAAAGTTGCACCGCCCACCAATTGAGTCAGGAAGTCTTAACTTGGCATGGTTTTGTGGACAGTGAGAACCACAGTAATGGAGAGAGGAACCGAGAAGGCTACTCGGGATCTCTCAGGTTTATCTGGAGGTCCTGATGTGGGTTTTGAATGAGGTAAGATTGCCCAAGTGGGGGGACAGCACATGATGGGTTCCTTCATCATAGGGACAGTGACTCAGAGGAGTCAGGAAAGCAAGGGTGATGACTGAGAAAATACTTGCAGGTGTCACTCTCCATGTCCAGACTTTCCCAGCTTTCTCCTGATCAGAACTCCTTACATCAAATCATCTCGCAGCTCTACCCATTCCTCATTCAAAAGGGGCCTCATCACATCCCCAACAGCTGACACTCCCCTTCATCTTTGTGCTATCACACATCTATTCCTCACAGTCATCATCCTCAAATGATAATTTTCCACCTCATCGCACACAAAAAAAATCTAACATTCGTAACTGCCTGATTCCCCCTGGGGAGGAGAAAAGAGGTCTCAACAGGACATCGGCTGGTTAAGAAGAGAGAGAGAGAGAGGTAACCTGCATTCATTAAGAAAATACAAAATCCAGGAGAAACTCAGCAGTCTCCATGGAGAGAGATATAAAGTTTGGAAGAAGAGTCATATCTCTCTCTGCAGATACTGCCATCCCCGCTGAGTTTCTCCAGCACTTGCTGTTTTCTATTTCAAATCTTCAGCATCCCTAGTGCATTGCTTTAATTGGAGTGTCTCTGCAGCAGTGCTTTGACCTGGGGAAGGAAAAACAGTTCTTCCAAGTTGAACCTGTTTTCTCTAGAATTTAGAAGGCTAAAGGTGATCTCATCGATGTCTTCAAGATATTAACCGAAAATGACAGAGTAGATAAAAATAAACTATTTCCACTGTTTGGGGATTTTAGAAATAGGGGCATAGTTTGTGAATTAGGGCCAGACCATTCAAGGGAGATGCTCAGATGCATCTTTACACACAAAGGGCAGTAGAAGTTAGGAAATCTCTTTCATAGTGGCTGCTAGATCAGTCATTAATTTTAAGTCTGAGGTACATAAAATTTTGTTAAGCAAAGGTATTAAGGGATGAGAGCCAAAAGCAGCATTAGGGAGTTAGGTCACAGGTCAGCTGTCAGTTCTTTGAATGCGATACAGGCTCATGGGCTGAATGGTCGACTCTCTTTAGTCAGAGAGTAGTAGGAGCATGGAATGCACTGCCTGCAATAGTAATAGACTCGTCAACTTTAAGGGCATTTAAATGGTCATTGGATAAACATATGGATGAAAATGGAATAGTGTAGATTAGATGGGCTTCAGATTGGTTTCACAGGTCAGCAGAGCTTTGAGGGCTGAAGGGCCTGCACTGCGCTGTAATGTTCTACGTTCTATGTTCCTGTTCCTATATTCCTAAGTCCCTTTATTTCTTTAAGCTAACAATGTAAACCTCCCTGAGTCTGTAATTCCTGTGACCCTCCTGCCCATAACCTCCACACTTGCAGTGGCTCTGTTTCCCTAAACTCTGTGATGATCTTCACACACCTCCCCACCTGTACGAAGTCTCCATTCCTCCTTTTCTTGTCTCCACTCACTTCACACACCCCTCTGGCTACCACCAACTCCATGAGATCCAACTCCCCAATGTGCCTACTGCTCTAATCATTGAATTTTTTCTCCTGCAACTTTCCCTCCTCCAAAACCCACAATGGGCAGAATTTTGACAGAGATGTGCTATTCCTGACAGCAGAACCAATGGTAGCTGTCACTTGCACGCTCTTGCTTTTAAACATTTCTCAAAGAATTACAATGGAAATGATACATTCAGATGGCATGCTTGGGAGACACATGCTTTTAGGTGGAGGCGGAACTTTTCATGGGTGAAAGACACTGTCAGCTATGATAGGCTTAAATGAACATCCTGGACAATCAGAGAGGCTCTTCATTGCAGCTGCAAGTTATCTGCCCCACTCCATTGCCATAATACGTAGTGAGAGCACAATGGTAATACAGGTGACTTTCAAAATTAAATTTTACTTGTGAAGTACATCACATTACATTGGTATCACTTTATCATTAGATTGTTGTTATTTGTTAAGACTATCAGCAAGGTAAATGTTCTGGTACACCTTGGTACCTATGCTTATAAGGGGGTGGGCGCATTTCCTTCATTCCAGAAGAAACAATATAGTGCGTATTTGAATGTTCCTGCTCATGTCCAGTGTTGCACTTGCCTACAAGTACTACTGGTCTCAGAGTGGCTATCACTCTGACTAGGTAGAACCTCTGCTCCAGGTGTCTTGATTCCTGGGGCAAGACCAGCAATGCCCTTGCCACTGTCTGATGGCCGTGTGCTTCAGTGGACCTTCTCAAAAAGAGGTCAAGCATTGTCTTTCCACCTGGCAGTTAAGAGCCCCAAACCCTTTAGACTTACACACAAAAGTAAAGCATGAAACCTAAAAATTCTCCTCTGTTGAAAGGATTTCACATTTGTGGTATTTTAGGTTCTATTTTATTCCTGCAAATTGCAAAAATGAAAATCTCCCAGCAAACTCGACATTAGCTCTTGATTGTTTTTTCTCTCTTCATTAAAACTCACTTTGGGAATATTTTGTTGATGCATTATGATTCCTGCAGACTGCAATCAAGAACAAATGGGTAAGGTCATACATTGTATCGAATTTCTTTGGCATATATTTCAGCCCACTTGGTATTACAAAAACTAAAATCATTGTGTTGAAAATCTGATTTATAACAGAATGTTAAAAAAAAAACCTACTGGTGAGTACTGATGTGTGGGATATCAGAACTTTAAGATTAATTCCCATACCTGAGAAAGCAGAGGTAAGTGCCTGAATCAGCAGTGCTGATTGATGGAAGTGAGAAGTTCTTTCCTGTCTGATTAATAACTTTGCTCCAGCCATTTGTTTTTTCAGGATCCACTTCCATGTTTTGTTTGTACCACAATGGTTCTTTTACGTAGTGTGTGGAGTTGTCATGAGGGAGATAATCAGGTTCACATGCCAATTCAAAAGGATCTCCCACAAATGTATAATAGTATCTCTGGGGTGCCCTTGTGAGACAATCTGCATAAAAAATAATGTTGAAGATTTCCTGTTCAGATGGAAATTAGATTTTTAAAAATCATTGCACTCTGTAGAACAATGCACACTTAATGAGAATTCTCAATAACACGTTCACTTTCAGAAAATGTTCCTGTACCCTATAACACCTCCAGCACAGCCATTTGGATCACTTCAAAAATTAAGAAAGAAATAATTTATAAATGCAATTGTGGATATCATGTCATTTTTATGGCAAAAATCATTAATTCTGTTTTACTAACTGGGCCCTGCAGGTCTTTCGCAGCTACACTCTAGAGAAAACAACATGATCTTTTTGATTCAAGTATTCTCTAGAAGCAATAAACGCAGGAATACATGACATATCATGCAAACTCATTCTGAATTTTGTGACAATCTAGAGGATGTCTGCACAACTGACAGAAGAGGATTGGCTAATGACCTGAGGATGAAAGGATTTGCAGAATTGCAGGGAAAATGAGGGAGGGGGTAACAGATTAGCTGAATTGCTCTTACAGAATAGTTAGTGCAGAGAGGACAGCCTGAATTGCCTCCCTCAGTACTTGGCCTATTTTATGATTCCATGAACTCACTTGGCATATTAATGTACAACAGTATCATTGGACTATATGGAGATCAAGGAAAGTTGAAATTTAACTACAATTTACATTTTAAATCTGCCTTCAACAAACTACTGAGACACATAGGTTGATATTAACACTGAACCACAGAATCATAGAATCATTAAGTTCATGCAGTGTGGAAACAGGCCATTCAGCCCAGCAAGTCCAAACCAACCTTCCAATGAGTAACCCACCCAGACCCATCCCCTATTACTTTATATTTACCCCTCTCTAATGTACCTAACCTAGTTAAAAAATTACACAATACCAGCTTATAGTCCAATAGGTTTATTTGGAAGCACTAGATTTTCGAACGCTGCTCCTTCATCAATTGTATCTGGCCTGCATTTCCCTGAAAAGTTGGTAATTTAGCATGGCCAATTCACCTAACTTGCACATCTTTGGATTGTGAGAGGAAATCTGAGCACCCGCAGGAAACCCACGCAGACATAGGGAGAAAGCACAAACTCCACATAGTCAGTCATCCGAGACTGGAATTGTACCCAGGCCCCTGGTGCCGTGAGGCTGCAGCTTCAGAGATATGTAGATGGCCATTCTATTGGGGCCTGTCATACATCCACAGTGAAGACCCAATCCACTGACTTTCTATCTCTGGGAGGCCATTGAGAAGTCACCTCATTGCCCCCTTGGTTGTGCAATGAAGGGAGGTATTCCGACCAGTGAAATTTGGGACAGGGTCATTCTGATTAATTTCTTGGCGATTATTCTATGGCAGAAAGAGAATATCTACTTTCCCACCTCTCCTGCCTGAAGATCCTCACCATTGACTGACAGTAGATATTGGTCCCATAAGTTTGTGCCATCCTCAAGCACATAATCTAAACCAATATTCCTTATTTACAAATCTAAATTGTGAGTTTAAGTCAGCTCATTGACTTGAAAGATATCAGATCTACTCCAAGGTAACTTTGCCTGAGGTCCAGTTATGTGCATTTTCATTTGAGGGCATTGGAAAACTATTTGTAGAAAAACCTGCAGTGTATATTTCCTGAGGAGATAAGATAGTTCTTGATGTTCAAAACTTCAAACCGGATGCATTAAGTTGTAAATTCTTTCTAGTTATTTCAAGGTGCTTGACTTTCTAAGAAATAAAAATGATGTCTAACCTGAATAACTTGAAGAATCTAAAGGAAATATAATGGGATTTCCACCCATCAATTGTGATGACACGAATGTAAAGAAGAGTATCCACAAGTTCCAAATCCTCCTGTATTTTAGACAAAAATGGAAAAAAAATTTAAAATGCAGGCTTGATATATGCATTAGTCAGAATACATACAATCCCTACAGTGTGAAGCAGGCCATTCAGTTCATACCAATCCTCCAAACAGCATCCTACCCATCCCCATAATCCTGCATCTCCCATGGCTAATCCACCTGACCTTCACATCCCTGGACATTGTGGGCAATTTAGCATGATCAATCCACCAAACCTGCACATCTTTGGACTGTAGGAGGATACAGGAGCACCTGGAGGAAACCCACACAGTGGCCCAAGGGTGGAATTAAACCCAGGTCCCTAGTGCTGTGAACTACTAGTGCTAACTGCTGAGCCTCTGTGCATTCTGTGTGCTTAAGAAGCCAGAAAATGTGATGCATTTTCTTCTATTGAAGGCGCAATCTCTTATAGATTTTAATGAATTGATAAAATCTTGCAGAATACAGAGCACATAATCCAGAATACCTGCATGAGAGGTGACTTCATGTTTGTCGTGAAACAATGGAGTATTAGGCCTAATTTTGTCTTATTAATAAACAAGATGTGTGTGTCGCTGGTTGGGCTTGTCTTTATACTTCTTCTCCCTCATGTACATCTGCTCTATTTGCCTTGGCCATTCTTTGTGGTAGTGTGCTCCACATTCCAATTACTCTGAGTAAAGGCTCTTGCATTCCCAATTGGATTTATTAGTGATGTTTTAAACATTTATGACCTCTAGTTTTCGTCTCCCCCAGACATAGAAAGTCAAACTACTTCAAGTCCAAGAAAGCAGTATCAGATCTCAAAACAGGCTTTTATTTGATTGCTGCTTCTATAATAATAAAAAAATACAGAGCTTGGAACACAGTGAAGTAGATTTCATCATGATTAGGACATTTTGGAACAAGTCCAAAGACAGTTTAAATGCAAACTGTGCTGTATTTCACAATAATTGCAAAACTATTCAAACCATGCAAGAAACTGTTAATTACAGTAATAAATAAGTGTCTGTTGAAATTTGAAAAGAACATCCAGATTTTGAACTGGCTCATCAAGTATGTCATCAGTAATAAATTCCCACAAAGTTTTTTTTAATGGATACTGACCCTTGTCCATAAAGTTTCTTTCAGTTATATTTTTTATAGGGTAAGCTGGTTTTTCTAATCCTTATTTCTTTCCTTAAGTTATCAAAGACAGTTTGACTCACATTTCCTTTCAAGTAAGGAAGAAAATCAGTCAGCATACATTGCACATTTCTCAGAAAGGCACTTTACCTTTCAGACTGCTAGCCTGTATAAAACGTTACTTAGGCTCTAATTGGAGTATTGTATGCAGTTCTGGTCTCCACACTATAGGAAGGATGTGGAGGGTATGGAGAGGGTGCAAAAGAGTTTTACCAGGATGTTGCCTAGACTGGAGTGCATTAGCTATATAACTGGATAAACTGGGATTGTTTTTGCTAGAGCATCAGGGGCTGTGGGGTGACCTGACAGAAGTATACAAAATCATGAGAGGCATGGACAGGCTGGATAGTCAGAGTCTTTTTCCCAGGTTGGAAATGTTGAATACTAAATGGCATAGGTTTAAAGTGAGAGGGGGAAAAGATTAAAGGAGATGTGCAATAAACCTGTTTTTACACAGAGGGAATGCGCTGCCAAGAGAGGTGAAACAAGCAGATACATTAGCAAAGTTTAATAGGCAGTTAGATAGTCACATGAACATACTGAGAATAGAGGGATATGGTCCATGTGCAGGCAGATGGGTTTAGTTTGGAATGGCATCAAGGTTGGCACAGGTGTGGTGGGCCAAAGAGCCTGTCCCTGTGCAGTACTGTTCTATCACATTACAACATGTGACATTGTAAGATGATCCTATTCTCTATACAGTTCGTTAACAGTCAAGTCAACAACAGATATAAAATAATAGTCTTCTAAGTACTTATTAAAGGATGGTATATGAATGTGTGAGATGTCATTTTAGGGTCCACAGTTAGTTGTTCATAAACTTCTAGATATCTGACTCAGTAAGAATTTGTTACTCTGTAGTACGTTATGTGGGCTAACATATTAAAAATCACAGGCAATGTTAACATACAACCATTGTATATCAAAATGGTGCTTTAGAACATAGAACAGTACAGCACAATGCAGGCCCTTCAGCCCTCGATGTTGTACTTACCTTATATCCTACTTTAAGATCAAACTAACCGATATACCCTTCATTGTACTATCTTCCATGTGCTTATCCAAGAGTCGGTTAAATGTCCCTAATGTGTCTGACTTTACTATCACTGCTGGCAGTGCATTCCAAGCACCCACCACTCTCTATGTAAAGAACCTACCTCTGACATCTCCCCTAAATATTCCTCCAATCACCTTAAAATTATGCCTCCTCATGATAGCCTTTTCCACCCTGGGAAAAGGTCTCTGGTTATCCACGCTATCAATGCCTCTCATCACCTTGTACACCTCTGCCAAGTAACCTCTCATCCATCTTCACTCCAATGAGAAAAGCCCCAGCTCACTCAACCTTTCTTCACAAGATATGCCCTCCAGTCCAGGCAGCATCCTGGTAAATTGCCTCTGCACCCTCTCCAAAGCTTCCACATCCTTCCTATAATGAGGCGACAAGAACTGAACACAATATTCCAAGGTTTTATAGAGCTGCAGCATTACCTTACAGCTCTTAAACTCAATCCCCTGCTAATGAAAGCCAACACACTATACACCTTCTTAACAACTCTATCAACTTGGCTGGCAATTTTGAGGGATCTATGGACATGGACCCCAAGATCCCTCTGTTCCCCCAAACTACCAAGAATCCTGCTTTTAACCCTGTATTCTACATCCAAATTCGACCTTCCAAAATGAATCATTTAACAGTTGAACTCCATTTACCACTTATCAGCCCAGCTCTGCACCCTGCCAATGTCCCATTGCAACCTACAACAGCCCTCCACACTACCCACCACTCCACCAATCTTTGTGTCATCGGCAAACTTACTGACCCAGCCTTCCTCACCCAAGTCGTTTATAAAAATCACAAAGAGCAGAGGTCCCAGAACCGATCCCTGCAGAACTCCGCTGGTCACCAAGCTCCAGGCTGAATACTTTCCACCTACTACCTGTGTAGAACTAACAAAAGGATTTTTATCTTAAGGTATTAAACCATGGCGATTTATGGAAAGCCGGAAATTGCCTTGTAATTCTGGTATTGAACATTCCAATCTTAAAGTCTAAGATGCTTCCAGATATAGTAAGCCACTTGGCATTGGTAACCACTTGGCATGGTCACCACTGAAAAGTGTGGGTATCATTAGCTTTCAGTTTGCTGTGGTTCCAGCATCACTGAACCAGAGGAACATTTATCAGCTTTATGGCAATCTTTTAGTTTAAAGGGGCATTGCCATTAAGATAAAAAAAATTCTGGCAACTTTTTTTGTGGGAAGAAAGACAAACTAGAACACAATGTAACATGTTTGTACAGTATATAAATCATAGAGTGTAGAAACAAGCCATTTGGCCCAACAAGCTCACACTGACTCTCTGAAAAGTAACCCACACAGACTCATTCTGCTAAATTTACCCCTGAACAGCCAATTCACTTAACCTGCACATCTTTGGATTGCGGAAGGAAACCCACACAGACACAGAGAGAACATGCAAACTCCGCACAGACAATCACCCAAAGCTGAAATTGAACACAGGACTCTGTTGCTGTGAGGTAGCAGTGCTAACCACTGAGCCATATGCCTTCACAGGTTAGTCATGCAACAATGTGGGCAAATGTTATTTCCAAGAGCTTTTATAAGCATAAATAAGCCCATCAAGTATTTTCAATTTTGAAAGACAATGCTTTAATTTGATGTTATGAATGTGAGACATTTATTAAAATGGTCATACAAACAAGAAAAGTAGCATTAAATAATTGCATTAAGAGCAACAAAAAGCATATAGTTCTAAACTTAACAACAACAATAGTTAGGGTATTGATATAACTAAACTCAATGTAACCAATGAAAAATGTAACCAAGATGGGACTTGAACTTCTTTAATGAATTAATTCAACAATATATTACTTAAATAATCAACTACAAATACCTATAGATTTAAACATGTTCAAATAATGGAGAACACTTACATTTCTGTTGTTTTTCCACCTGAAGTACTATCATTTTGAACATTCATCAAAGCCTGTTTCTTTCCCATAAGCACAGCCTTAGATTGACGTAACTATACTCCTGCCCACAATATCTTAAAAATAGTTCTGTGTGGTTTCTAGCTTATCAGAGCAATTCCATCTGAGAATCGACCAACGTTTCTATAAAATTGTGAAACTAGATGGGTCATTCTTTACCTAAGTAATAGCAATAACTATAAATGTCTCTCAATTTGAAACATTTGGAGGTAACAAAGGAGACTGAGATAAAAATAAACAAACTGTATCAAGTTCATTCCTCATATTGCTTTCCTTTTCCATGAATAGCAATTTAAATAAAAGATTTTCTGCTGGATTTCCTTATCATATCAGAAGATAACTAGTCACTGAATAAAAAAACAAAATATTTTTTGTGAGGTGTGTTTCTTTTAGTAAAATAACACCTATCGGAGAAAGAAAACAGTTACAGCTATACAATTACAGTTTCCTGTGATAGCTTTACACCTTCTAAACACAAAAGCCCCAAAAATGTTTTACAGCTTTAATTTTGCTAAATGACGTGACAACAACAACCGAAAGGGAAGCAAAGCAGACAGCAGCCTCATTAATATTAGCTAAATGAACATAAACCCCAAAGAGAATCACTTTTCCATTTTTATTATGTCTGAAATGCAGGACTCTCTGCATTCTGTTACCTTAAAATGTGTTTGATTTAGTTTCTATTTTGTTTGGTATGTTGATTAGAAATTAGAGTGAAGAGAAAACTGGTTTCAATCCTCAAACAATTGTCACAAAAGGGGTACTCCTCCTTTCTGCACCTCTAAGCCCTCTTTTCCTAGTCAGGATTTGTAAATACAATTCCAATCCCAACCTTTGCTTTCCCCTCCTTCCCTAGCCTTTGTAGCACAGCCACTATTGTACCCTATTACAATAGTGGTAAATGGGAATTATCAAATTTTAATTTCTAGCTGTTGTTTGTTATGCCTGAGACCTTTCATGGACTAAGATGGTTTTTAGCAAGGAAGAGACATGGACCTAAAAGAGCTGCAGAGGTCACCTGACGACATTTTGAGGCAGATTCCGGAGATGCATGTAGAATAAGCAAAACCATCTGTACTAAAATTATCATTTTTACTTAAAGACATCAAAAGCATGCAAATTTGTCTCTCCTGTATAATTTGCATAGGTACAATAATTTTTGTAGGAGCTAAGGAATGACCTTATACAGCTTATAAAATCACGAGGAGTATAGATAAGGAGAATGGCAGGAGTCTTTTCTCCATGATGGGGGCTTTCAAGACTAGGGGACATATTTTTAAGGTGAAAGGGAAAAAGGACATGAGGGCAAACATTTTTAGACAGAGAGTAGTTAATGTGTTGAATGAGCTGCCAGAGGAAATGGTAGATGCGGGTATTGTTACAATGTTCAAAAGACATTTGGATAAGTACATGACTAAGAAAGGTTTTGAGGGATATGGGCCAAACGCAAGCAGATGAGACTAGTTTAGTTTGGGATTATGGACTGGTTGGACAGAAGGGTCTGTTTCCATGTTCTTTGACTCTATGAACCCTCTCAGGTTTAATAATATCCTTGCTATAACAGGGTGACCAGAACTGTACACACTACTCCAGAAGAGGCCTCAGATAATGTCCTTTACAAACTCAGCATGACATCCCAACTCCCATATTGAAAGGTCTAAGCATTGAAGGCAAGTATGTTAAACACTCCCTGAACCACCCTGTCTACCTGCAATGCAAATTTCAAAAAGACAGTTACAGCCATACAATTACAGTTTCTTGTGATAGCTTTACACCTTCCAAACACAAAAGCCCCAAAAATATTTCACAGCTTTAACTTTGCTGAATGATGTGATAACAGCAACAAAAAGGGAAGCAAAGCAGACAGCAGCCTCGTTAATGTTAGCGAAGAAGGTGTTTGGTATGCTTCCAATTATTGGTCAGAATATTGAGTACAGGAGTTGGGAGGTCATGTTGCTGCTGTACAGGACATTGGTTAGGCCACTGTTGGAATATTGCATACAATTCTGGTCTCCTTCCTATCGGAAAGATGTTGTGAAACGTGAAAGGGTTCAGCAAAGGTTTGTAAGGATGTTGCCAGAGTTGGAGGATTTGAGCTATTGGGAGATGCTGAACAGATTGGGGCTGTTTTCCCTGGAGCGTTGAAAGCTGAGGATGACCTTATAGAGGTGTATCAACTTATGAGGGGCATGGATAGGATAAATAGACACAGTTTTTTCCCTGGAGTGGTGGAGTCCAGAACTAGAGGGCATAGGTTTAGGGTGAGAGGAGAAAGATATAAAAGAGACCTAAGGGGGAACTTTTTCATGCAGAGGATGGTATGTATGGAATGAACTGCCAGAGGATGTGGTAGAGGCTGGTACAACTGCAACATATAAGAGGCATTTGGATGGGTATATGAATAGGAAGGGTTTGGAGAGATATGGGCCGGGTACTGGCAGGTGGGACTAGATTGGGTTGGGATATCTGGTCGGCATGGACGTGGTGGAGCGAAGGGTCTGTTTCCATGCTTTACATCTCTATGACTATGACTCTAAATGAACACAAACTCCAAACAAAGAAAATCACTTTGACCCAAAATCTTAGGTCTCTCTGTTCTACACTATTAATTGTATAAGTCCTTTGTTTTACCAAAATGCAATACTTCACATTTATCCAAATCAAACTCCATCGACCATTCCTCAACCCATTGATCCAATTGATCATGGTCTCTTTATAATCTTAGACAACCTGCTTCACTGTCCACTATACCTCCAATTTTGGCGTCGTCTGCAAACCTACCTACCATGCCTCCTATATTCTTATCCAAATCATTTAAATAAATGACAAACAAAAATGGACTCAGTAACGATTCCTGTGGAACGCCACAGGCCTCCAGTCTGCAAAACAACCCTCTACCACCATCCTCTGTCTCCGAACATAAAGTCAATTTTGTCCATAATGTGGAGAAGGGGCATAAACCTGAGAAGTATTTTGGAAAGTAGCTCAGACATGTCCACAATCTCAAAACGCAACATAGACTGTTCAAGCATAACAGTGTGGATAAAAGCAAAAGGTATCCACTGAAGGGCCAGTAGAGGGATGAAAGTTGAAGGAGAAGTTGTAAATATTATACAAATTATCAAATAAAACAAAATAAAGCATGTCCAGAAAGGTGAAAACTGTTCTTCAACTAAAAGAATCCACCTTGCATGCCGGTATTTAGCTAAAGAACAGAAAAATAAGCCTGTAAAGATTATGGAGAAGCTTCGTGCGCAAATGTTGGGTGATAATTCAAATGAATCAAGTGTGGGTACTTGAGAAATATTGAACGATGATTCAAGATCATTCCATTTACATCTTCGAAAGTTGGGCAACATCAAGTCTAAAGAAGAGAAATGTTTTGTAACTATTGAAATGAAAACAGCAAACCAAGTCAAATAAATATGAAGTGGCCTTACAGAATGGTACTTTCTGCAACATCATGAGCTTTGCAGACTGATGTAAAGTCACACCAGATAGCAATCCAAAAGTGAAGCCCTCAAAGGGAAGCTGGACAATCTGTGACATAACAATGCTCACATCTAGAGAACAAACTGCTTTTAGAGCCCAGTGCAGCACTAAGACTGAAGTTCTGGAATTCCAGGTATCAAATGCAAAGCTCCGCAGAAGGAAGTCCAAAGCTTGGGCTAATGAATAAATATAAATGTTTTAGAAGATGTTTCCATTGTTTCACAGGTCACTTTACTTGACAAACAGACAAACAATAGCCCAAGACAGAGAGGGTCCAACTGCAGGCCAACACAGGAAAATTGATGTCGGTGCCAAAAAATAGAAAAACTGCTTTGCCAGATGTAACTATTGTAAAGTAATATCAAAGATAATGGTATAAATTAGCAAAATCAACTGCAAAATTTTCAAAACTGAATCAAAGCACATCATATCAAGAGCAGAGTTTGGAGAAAAAGATGACAATATGTATGCATACCATCACAAACTATTTCAAAACCATATAAATCATGCATATAACTAAAAGGAGAAAGTGGGAATAGCTAAAATAACAAACAACTGTTCATACATAAGAACTGTGATTAATGATGTGCTTAATTGAGTTAACTCATTGTTACAAGTTGTGCATGCAATTTGCTTTTTGCTTGTTGTGAAAAGGAGAATGTTTAGATTGAAATGAAATGATGTACAAATTTCCTTTTTGGTCTGCGTTGTCACGTGATCTCTACTATGAGGCACATACGCTTTTGGCAGCTGTCAACAAGTATGAAGAATAAAGTCATCAAGAGCACATCTCTAATTGCACAGTACACACAAGGACATAGTGCTTTGAACACAAAGCATTCGATGAATTCATGAGTTGTCTGGTATTAATGCCATTATTATTTGTTAAAATGTCTAACTATACTCAAAATCTACCTGTCTGAAAAATTCCTTTACTGACAAATAACCACCAAATGAAATTTCCACTCCCACACTTTCTCTCAATATTAAGGGATATGATAATGAATTTGTTTTACTGAGAGATACCCCCATTCTTCTCCTATCTATTTTCCCATTTGCTATTTTCCCAATTCCTTCTTTGACCAAGGTAATTGAGAACATAAGTACTCCTGGACTTCTCAGGTTAAGGACATCCAAAGATGTGCAGGTTAGATGAATTAGCCATACTAAATTGCCCATAGTATTCATGGATGTGTTAGTTAGGGGTAAATGTAGAGTAATAGGGTAGGGGAATGGTTTGGGTAGGATACTCTTCAGAGAGCAGTGTGGACTTGTTGGGCCAAAGGGCCTGTTTCCACATTGTAGGGATTTTGTGATTCTGGAGTACAGAGTCTCATGTCACGGTGTTGCTCGGGATGAACCTTGACAACCAGCACTGCATTCCTCTCCAGGCCTCTTCTGCGTAGGCACATTCCAGAAGGAGGTGTGTGACAGTCTCGTCCCCCCTGCAGCCACTTCGAGGGCAGCAGCGGTGCGGCTGAGAGTCTGGGCATGCATAAAGGATCTCACAGGCAGAACCATTCTCACAACCAGCCAAGCCTTGTCTTGGTGCTTGTTGGAAAGTTCTGGCGTTGAGGCATTCTGCCAAATGACTTTGACAGTCTGCTCAGGGAACTGCTCGATAGGACACTATGTACTGACCACTTCCTGATGGACTTGTGGTCAAAGGTGTTTTTCTTCATAATCTTCTCCACGAAGGACGGGTGATACAGAATGGTCCAACTACTCGGAGTGTTCCGCGGCAGCGAGGCCAGGCCCATCTTTTGCAATATCGGGGACAGGTAGAACCTCAGCACGTAGTGACACTTGGTGTTTGCGTACCATGGATCCATGCACAGCTTGATGCAGCCACACACAAAGGTGGCCATCAGGGTGAGGGTGGCATTGGGTGTATCTTTTCCAACGTTGCCCAGATCTTTATACATCGAGTCTCTTCAGACCCAGTCCATCTTTGATCTCCATATAAATTGGAAGATGGCCCAGGTGACTGCAGCGGCACAGATTCTGGGCATAGGCCAGACCTGTGCCACGTATAACAGCAATGACAGTGCCTCACACCTGATGACCAGGTTTTTTCCCATGATGGAGAGCGACCGTAGCTTCCATCTGCCCAGTTTCTGCCTCACTTTGCTGATACGCTCCTCCCAAGACTTGGCGCATGCCCCAACCCATCCTGAACCAAATACCCAGTACCTTCAAGTAGTTGGTCCTGACGGTGAAGGGGATCGAGGATTGGTCAACCCAGTTCCCTTGGTTTGCCTTGGCCCCAGAGGCCCACTCGAACTGGTCACATATGCACATGAGTCTGTGCACGGACAGCGGATCCGAGCAGAAAACGGCAACGTCATCCATGTACAGGGAGGCCTTAACCTGCAGGCCCCTGCTGCCAGGAATAGTCACCCCTCTTAGGCTCGCATCCTTTCTGATGGACTTGGCAAATGGCTCTATGCAGCACACAAACAAGGCAGGAGAGAGAGGGCAGCCCTTCCTGACTCCAGATCTGACTGGGAAGCTATCTGATTTCCACCAATTGATTGAGACTGCACTGACAATGTTGGTGTAGAGCAGTCTGATCTAATTGCAGATTCCCTCCCCAAATCCCATTTTGGAGAGAACATCTCTCATATACGTGTGTGATATCCTGTCAAAGGCTTTCTCCTGGTCCAGGCTGATGAGGTAGGTGCCCAACCCTCTGTCCTGCATGTAGGCGATTGTATCCCTGAGGAGTGCGAGACACTCAGCGATCTTCCTGTCCGGTACAGCACAGGTTTGGTCAGGGTGAATCACCGACCCCAGAGCAGACTGACCCGGTTGGCGATTATCTTTGACAGAATTTTGTAATCCGCATTCAACAGTGAGATTGGTCTCCAATTTTTGAGTTCCTCCCTCTCCCCCTTCCGCTTGTAGATGAGGGTGATGGATTCACTCATGGTACCTGCCCGAAGCATACTGACATGCACCTCCAGCAGGTCCTGGCCAATCAAGTCCCACAGAGCAGAATAGAGCTCGACCGGTAAGCCGTCACTTCCGGGAGTTTTATTCTTTTTGAAGGACTCAAGGACCATGCTCTATGGTCTGTTCCCCGGGACGCACACCAAGACGAGCATCAACTGTACTTGGAGGATCATTAACTCGGTGAAGGACACTCTCTGGGCGGTCCGAAACCTGTTGATCTTCCAGCTGAAGGAGTTGACCCCGACTGAGTGTTGCAGACTGGCACATTCCAAGGTCCAGGACTATGTATTGAGGGATGCACTGAAGCTTGGGGCAGCTGCTGCCAAGGTGCGGTGGGGAAAGACCACCGTGTAACGTCTGTCTGCTAAAGAACAGGGGTCCAAAGCAGTAAGGGGGCTCCGCTGACACCCCCCTGCTAAATAAGTGGATAGTAATCGTACAGACCTGTATATATGAATGATTACCCTGTCTCTGTATGCAAAGAAATGGAATGTTTATGTATGTATGGCATGACCAATTGTACAGATCATCAAAATATTTTATGAATAAAGTATATTTTTGAAATATAAAGAAGGTAGGGATTTTATGATTCTGTAACTTTTTCAAAATAGTTGACCAGGGATTTCCGCTCGCAACATTTGGTAAAAACGTGGGTGAGATTCCCAACACTATTTGACTGTAATGCTGAGGGAGGAGGACCGTTAACACTGACAGGAAACCTAACACAATCGATCTCTTGGAACCCGACGTACCCCATAACAAATAGAAATACAAATTCAAATTTATCAAACAAACTCAATTTCACTTCTAACATTTGTTTAAAAATTTATTCGGGGAGAAAAGTAGAGCTGGCAAGACCAGTATTAGTAGCCCATTTCTAGTTGTCCTTGGGAAAGTGGAAGCTTATGTGGTGGAGGGACACCAGGGAACTCAAACATTTGGTATATCCATGTGGAGCCAACACAAATTTGGGAAAATCACCTGGGATCAATCAAAGCAATACACAGCTGCCTGATCCCAGGGATGGGCACAGCTGGTCAGGCACCATTTGAAAAACAGGAGAATCGATGTTTCAAGTATAAGCTCTTCAACAGGAAGAAATGTCGACTCTCCTGCTCCTCAGATGCTGTCTGACCGGTTGTGCTTTTGCAGCAGCACACTCTCCACTCTGATCTCCAGCATTCGCAGTCCTCATTTTCTCCCAGTTGATTGGATCCCAGGGATGGCCTAGCATGGCCCTATTAAGTGCAAGATAGGCATTGAGAATGTCACACCTTCTTGAAGGGAGGTGAAGCCTGGCTCCCACCAAGTCTCTCTGTGAGTGAGAGCTCCATCACCCACATTAAGTACAACCATGGTCCCATTTCAAACCAGTTTAAAGAAGTAATGCTGCTTTCAGGCATTCATTACCTTGATGCATCAAACATGCTCTCTATTATTAGTTTTATGAACATTATTATCCTTAAATTTTAAGTTCATTAGCAAATGTTGCAACTTAGAAAAACTTTAGGACCCTTTTCTTCTACCCAGCAAAAAAGACTAATTCACAAGTGAGTACAGATTCCTTTGAACGAAAACAAATTAATCTCGGAGATAACATAACCAGTGTGATGCCATATATCTCATTGCAAGTGGCACAATTTACCTCTTACTCATGTAGTCTCTCCCTGTGACATTTATACATTTTTTGTTTTCAAGGAATGTGGGTATGGCTGGCTAAGCCGGAAATAACAAATAGCGGAACATTTAATTTAGTGTACAACTAAGAATCAACTTTTAAGTTATTTCAAAAAAGAAATTACACAGAAGCAAATCAAAGGGCTTTATTACAGGGGGTAAAACTCGACCGCATGTCAGAGCTCTGATAGAAACTGAAATATGCCAGATTAGAACAGATGACATTCAACGATTCCTGATGGTACATTAAAGAGGTCTTAGATTTCATGTAAAAATTACTCAGCAAATTTTGTCAGAATAAGACATGTTGTTTTCAAATTAATCTATGTTAATGTTGAGATTAATATAAAACTGAAATGAATGGAAATTAAAATCAGACAGGGTGCATAACCAGAAATGCCAACAATAAATGTAAATTAAAACAGATTAAAAGATTCTATGTCAGATAACTCAAAGTTTTGTACAAGAGGCCTGTTTCAAGTGTGCTTAAAAAGGAAGAAAGAGGAGTAGAAAGTCAAAGAGCTTTAGGGAGGTCATTCCTGAATTTAGAATCTATACAGCCTTGTACAAACATGAAGTTATAAGTTGTTCATTTTGGGACTGTTTGTTTAACGTAAATGGGAATAAACATTGGGGGACATGTAACCTGTTCCAAAATTTTATTAACTGCAAAGCTTCATTACTATAACAACAGTGAAAGCCAGGTTGATTTACAGAGAAGATGGTGAACAATATTCACAGCTTTGGACAAAGATAAGGATATCCATGATGACTCTGGTATCCATGATGACTCCAAGTCATAAGGGATGTTAAGAATATCAAGTTTTGGAATCTGATTGAAGATTTGTAGCTCGGGTATCCGTTGTTGTGGTTCTGCTCGCCGAGCTGGAAGTTTTTGCTGCAAACGTTTCGTTCCCTGGCTAGGGAACATCATCAGTGCTGTTGGAGCCTCGTGTGAAGCGCTGCTTTGATGTTTCTTCCGGTATTTATATTGGTTTGTTCTTGCCGCTTCCGGGTGTCAATTTCAGCTGCAGTGATTTGTATGTGGGGTCCAGGTCGATGTGTCTGTTGATGGATGTTCTTGCCGTTTCCGGGTGTCAGTTTCAGCTGCAGTGGTTTGCATATGGTGTCCAGGTCAATGTGTCTGTTGATGGAGTTTGGGGATGAATGCCATTCATCCCCAAACTCCATCAACAGACACGTTGACCTGGACCCCATATACAAACCACTGCAGCTGAAACTGACACCCGGAAACGGCAAGAACATCCATCAACAGACACATCGACCTGGACCCCACATACAAATCACTGCAACTGAAACTGACACCCGGAAGCGGCAAGAACAAACCAATATAAATACCGGAAGAAACATCAAAGCAGCGCTTCACACGAGGCTCCAACAGCACTGATGATGTTCCCTAGCCAGGGAACGAAACGTTTGCAGCAAAAACGTCCAGCTCGGCGAGCAGAACCACAACATCAAGTTTTGGACTCAGCCATATCTTAAAGAATTCATTTAATTTCAAGTTATCATGGCATTGGGGATCCAGCATTTCTACCTGGATGAAAGGCCCATGTGTTTCATGTTAACATAGAGATGGGGTTTGAGAAAGGAACAGTTCTTGGCAAGCCATTAAAATGTAAAATTTTTGGAATTTTGTTGGTATTTCACTGAACATTATAGACAGATCAGCCTACAAGGATCTAAATGCAGGGGCTGACCTCAAGCAGCCACACTTTGAATGATGGAGGACAACCACAATATGCAATCACTTGTATGATATCAGTCACATGTCCAGTTAGTGGTACTAAAGGTGAAACCACCCTCGTTCACCTGCACAATTCTTCCATGAGACATCCATGAGATTAAAGGCTCTTAAGGTAACTGTCCACTCAATATCAGTAAAAGAGATTTACAAGAGAAAGGATAATCCAAAGGAATGAACACCATCAAGGTCAGCAATCCTCGAGCCTACTAATCTTTCAAATCTGAAATGAATGCATTCTAGAAAAACGGTCAGATCACCAGTTTTCTTGAATTTGTGAAGTCAGACTTAAGGGAGAAGGGGTGGTGTTGAATTCATTACAGTTATTTGTATCATTGTGTAATGGGTTAATTATGTGGAAAGTACTTGTGAATGTTGTACAAGATAATGGATATTAAACATTAGTCTGAACTAATTTGAAGCTCTATCCACTCTGATGTACAGTACATCCACTGGATGGAGTATAAGACAGTTTTGGGCAGTTGTAGTTGGAGTCATATCTTCTGTTTCTCACATTACCATCAATATAATATATGGGTAAAACCTCATCTCCTTATCCAAGACAAGATCCTCTATTGATGATATGTATTCATGGTTCATCCAACACCTCAAACTACTCAAAATTACCTAGACTCGTATGGGAAGAAGGATTGGAGGCAGTATTCTACATAAGACACCCCGGTCTTATCACTAATATTATAACAGAGCTGATTATACTGTAGAAAAAAGCACAGGCAATAGTGATATGTTTATTAAAATTTTATTAACTTACTAAAATTTAGAAACAGTGGCTTGTGTTTATTTGTATATGGTTCTTAACCAAAAGCAATGCATATGTATAATTGTAAGTAAATTAATTCCTTTGATAATTATTCTTGGATGGATTCTCAAAAATTGCCTTTTATTCATGGTAAAATGCAGGAAGCATATTTCAATTGTTCATTTATTATTGAGCACAATATCCAAATTTCATAAGCTATAAGGTAAAGAAAATCCTTGCTTGAAGGGACAGAAATAAAGGCCAATAATCTGAATTATTAATGATGCCCTAATGTAAAGGAAGAAAATTATAGATTCATATAAAATAATATACTTGTAGAAATTCCTAAATGGAAACTCTTCAACCCACTCTGTTAGTAAAGCAATGGACAACCAAATACAGCATTGTAATATAAAATGTCTGCAGTACAGACAAGGCAGATTTCAGGACAGTTCCCACTAAAAGTTGAAATTTTTGGATGATTAGAAAAAAAATCAGAGCTAAGTTGAGACTTTAAAATATGGTGATCCTATGTCAGCTAATACAAAAAGAATAAGGGGAGTATAGAAACAAAGCAGGGAGACCATTAGAAAAGAAAAAGAAGGGTCTATAAAGAAAGATTAGGAGATAAAGAGCAATAGAACAGCATTTTATAAACAGTAAAGTTGACGTTAATAAAAATAATGACAATTTAAGTAAATCATTTCATGGAATACCTGCCACTCATAAGATAAAGAAGTTCCATCAAACCTTTAAAGTGCAAATGTCACCAGGGGAATGCAAAAGAGGAGCATTCTATTAATTTGGCTCAGTCAGAACCTGGATTATTTCTGAAACCCAATAATCCAGTGAATTAGCATATATTGGTCACGAGACTGGTAAAAGTGGATTGGACCAGTGGTGCTGAACACATGGATGCCCTGATTTTGTGTTCACATTGCACTCAGGAATGCAAGATGTGAAATGCAAGATGCTACTGATTCAATGAGTGAAGATTGATTGCCCTGAGGTGTGCTGTGAGTTCGAGGAATGATTATAGCAGCCAGCAGTGCCAGTTGGGAAGAATGCTCGAAATCTCCCGAAGAGTAGCCATCACCGTCACATTGCCAACCTGTTCCTATTTTACTGTGTTGCAAAAGAGCTCCACATTTCTCAGAGAAGACCTGATGCCAGTTTCTTCAGAAATGCAGAGCAGACCTTTGTCAAACAGTTTCCTCGTAGTGCTGGATTGTCAAGGGAATACAGTCATACCGGCATTAAATCTCTACATTTTAACATTTGATCTCTTGTCATATTAGTCAACGCGTTTGCATGGATATAACCAGTAGAGAATGATATAACCCACCAAAGCAGAATATTTTACCAATGGATTTGATGCCTTGTGCAATGTCATGAATGATTGGTCAGTGTAGAAAAATGATCTGGACTTGAGTATTCACATTTCCTCATCGCAGGAAGCACCACAATGAATCTGAAAATGAATTCTGGAGCATAATATTCTTTTAATCATCATTAAATAAAGTCATTTTATACACTATTAGATACGGTAAATATACACTCCCTTTTATTATAGCATCAAAACGCGCAGAAGGAGATCATTCAGTCCATTGAGTTGATGCAACTTTCTGGAGAACAGCCCTATTCCTGAAAGGACAGGATGTTGGATACTGGGAAGGTGTTCAAGTTGGCAGAATGTAGCTAATTTTGATCAGACGGGTGTGTGCTGGCACTTCAACTATTCACTTGAGTGATGCCGTGTTTGAAAGGATCCTGAGCCATATGTTCAAACAGTGTCTTCGAGTCATACAGATGCACAGCATGGAAACTGACCCTTCAGTCCAACATGTCCATGCTGACCAGATATCTTAACCTAATCTATCCCACTTACCAGCACCTGACCCACGTGCCTCTAAACCTTACCCATCCAGATGCCTTTTAAATGCACCAGCCTCCCCCACTTCTTCTGGCAGCACATTCTAGGTGCACACCACCCTCTGTGAAAAAATTGCCCCTTCAGTCCCTTTTATTTCTTTCCCCTCTCGCCTTAAAGCTATGTCCTTTAGTTTTGGACTCCCCTACCCCAGGGAGAAGTCCTTGTCTATTTATCCTATACATGTCCCTCAAGATTGTATAAACCTCGATAAAGGTCACCCCTCAGCCTCTGACACTCCAAAGAAAACAGTCCTGGCCTATTCAAACTCTCCATTTAGCTCAAATCTTCCAACCCTAGCAACATCCTTGTAAATCTTTTCTGAACTCTTTCAAATTTCACAACATCCTTCCAATAGGAAGGAGACCAGAATTGCACGCAATATTCCAGAAGTGGCCTAACCAATATCCTGTACAGCCGTAACATGACCTCCCAACTCCTATACTCAATGCACTGACCAATAAAGAAAAGCATACCAATTCTTTTTTACTATCCTATCTACCTGCGATTCTACTTTCAAGGAACTATGAACCTGCCTAGCCTACACATCCTTGAACATTAGGTGCAATTTAATATGGCCAATTCACCAAAGCATATTCTTACAGATAACTGAAACCTCCTTACCGATTTATTTCAAAATTTCTTGCTGACTATTAGGGGGTTTATAATACAATCCCAATAAGGTGATCATCCCTTTCTTATTTCCCAGCTCCATCCAAAAAGCTTCACTGGATGTATTCCCAGGAATATCATCCCTAAGTATAGCTGAAATGCTATCCCTTATCAAACACACCAGATCCCCCTCCTCTCTTGCTCCCCTTTCGATCCTTCCAAAGCATTTGTGTCCTGGAACTTTAAGATGCCAGCCCTGTCCACCCCTGAGCCACATTTTTGTAATTGCTATGATATCCCAATCCCATGTTCCTAACCATGCCCTGAGTTCATTGCCTTCCCTATTAGGCCTCTTGCATTGAAATAAATGCAGTTTAATTAATCAGTCCTACCTTGTTCTCTGCTTTGTTTCTGCCTGCCTTGACTGTTTGATTCACTCTTTTCCCAACTGTACCAGTCTCAGATTGATCTCTTTTCTCACTCTTTCCCTGGATCCCATTCCCCCACTTTAATAGTTTAAATTCTCCCGAGCAGCTCTAGCAAATCTCCCTGCTGGTATATTAGTCTCCTTCCAATTCAGGTGCAATCCATCCTTCTTGTACAGGTCACTTCTACCCCAGAAGAGATTCCAATTATCCAGAAGTGTGAACCTTTCTCCTCTGTACCAGGTCCTCAGCCACACATTCATATAATCTGCGCTCACTAGCTCATAGCACCGGGAGTAATCCAGATATTTCTACTCTCGAGGACCTCTTTTTTTAAATTCCTGCCTAACTCTCTATATTCTCTTTCCAGAATCCCATCCTTTTCCCTTCCTATGTCATTGGTTCCAATGTGTACAATGACCTCCTGCTGATCTCTCTCCCCTTTGAGAACATTCTGCACCCTCTCTGAGACATCCTTGATCCTGGCACCAGGGAGGCAATACACCATTCTGATGTTTCGCTGATGGCCACAGAAACGTCTGTCTGTGCCTCTGACTAGAAAGTCTCTTATCATAATTGATCACTTGGAATCTGACATACCCCTCATGACATTAGAATCTGTCTTGATACCAGAAACTTGGCTGTTGTGCTACCTGCTACTGAAAGTCCATCACCCCCTATATTTTACAAAACAGCATTCTTGTTTGGAATGGAGATAGCCAGAGAAGACTCCTGTACTACCTGTCTACCTCTCCTAACTTTCCTGCCATTAACCCATCTGCCTGACTGTATCTGCCATCTATCATACCCCTAGATCTTATAAATTCCTTATTGACTCTAACTGCCTATCCAACTGATCCATGCAAACTGATGGGATTCACAACCAAAGACAATTCCTGCAGACATAAGCATTAGTAACATGCAAACTCTCCCTAAACTCCCACATCCGATAGGAAGAGTATATCACTCTACAAAAGGCCAGCTTTGCTCCTTCACAATCTACAGACCCAGAAAACCGCACCTCATTTTGCTCTAAGAACAGTGCTCCGGGCTAACTTATTACTTATGGTTTATATTTTTAAAATTTAATTAAAAGACAAATCTCAATAAAACATATAATCAAGAAAAAAAAACTCCCTTCACTCACTACTGTAGACTTGTAGCAAGGTTACACTTAAAAACTAAGCATTTATCTATTCCTGTGCTGTGAGCTCTCCCACACAGGCTCCTCTAAGGGCAGCTGTGAATTTCGCTGTTATTTTTTCCTAGATGCACTCTGATGTCCAGAGAGACATGAACTCAAACAGCAAAGGCAATAACTGCAGGTTCATTGCTGTGTCAGACAGCAGTGTAGGTTTATTTCTCTCTCTCCTTCACTGACCATGTGGTCACTGCCTTTTGTCTGTCTTCCTTCTTTTAAAAGTGCCATTGTTTTGATCCTTTTTCCCCCAAAGTTCCAAAACAATGCAACAGCATATAAAACAGTAATTGCTGCTCCTGGAATTTGAGGAAATCACCTCCAACACCTAAAATACCTCAAAAAAGGAGCAGCTCTTACAGCCAAAATTTTTTCCCATCTTCCCTCTTGAATTACCCAGAATCCAGTTGAATTAAACTTTCCATTATAATCTCACCACACATTTTCAACCAAATCCCTCGTGTAAACGTACATCACCATTAGATTACTTACAGTGTGGAAACAGGACCTTCGGCCCAACACGTCCACACCGACCCGCCACCCACTCATACCCCTACATTTACCCCTTACCTAACACTACGGGCAATTTAGCATGGCCAATTCACCTGACCCGCACATCTTTGGACTGTGGGAGGAAACCCATGCAGACACGGGGAGAACGTGCAAACTCCACACAGTCAGTCGCCTGAGTTGGGAATTGAACCCAGGTCTCAGGTGCTGTGAGGCAGCAGTGCTAACCACTGTGCCACCGTGTCGCCCACAAATTAAATATTGGAGTAAGTTTAAATCTACCTTGACATGTCACAATAATACTTAAGTGCCACAGAAGCATTTTATAGGACTCAGTAATAATACTTCCCACCTTTGGTTCATTAGAAACAAATAACTCTTTCTGAAGCACTTGGCAAATAGTTAAGAATGAAGTTAAAGCTTAGCTGAAGACTCTTTTATCCATTGTTTCAGTTAGATGTTAAAAACCCATGGCTCTTTCAGAGAAAGAACTGGAAGTTTTTCCGATGTTCAAGCCTACAATTCTCCTTCAACCACTGCAACAAATAGTCTAACTGGTATTTACCCTCTTGCAGGTTGTGGAACTATGCTGTTGACAAAATTATGTTATGTTCAGACAAATGCCAATAGAAACTGCACAATGACAGGTGTGCCTCGAAATATTTCCATGAGTCATGTCAGGAGTTCAGAGAATTAAAACTTTCACTCACACCAGTCCATCTCCCAAGAGATCAAGGTTACTGAGTAGAGATCATGAGAATGTCAATTGTAGGTAAATCTGCCTCAAGGACAGGATGTGTCTAATTACAGTTTCTTGTTCCAAGCTTCAATTCTTATTTCTTTATACTTGCATGTTGGATCATTTTCACATTAGTCAGTTGCCCCTGTAACTTCTTTTCAGCATTCTGTTCAGAATCTTAAAGTTGGCTATTCACAGTGTTGTTATTCCTTCTGCAGTAACAGACAAAAGGACATCTGCATGAACCATCTTACGAATCTAAGAGATCACTGCGGTTTCAGATTCTGCTGTCAAAGAATGACTCCTCCATTTTGGGAATTTACAGAAGTTTAAATATGCTTTGCTGGCATAAGATAACGTATCTTCTTCCAAAAGTATGAATTTTGTGATAGAGATGTACTTCTCCATTTCACTCTCCTGTTTGATCTCAAAATAAGCTGAAGCGATTGTGGCAAAAATGCAACATCTCTTATGGGATTGTATTCAATGAGGATTGGCTTTATTAATCTGCTGACTAAAGCTTGATGAAGACCTGTCATCAGTTCATACATAGAACTATCTTCTGCCACACATTCAGCACAAAGTATTATAATTAATCTTCTACATTTGTTGATGTAGGACAGCATATCATTTGCAGAAGCTGTAAAGCAAAATAAACATTTTAAAATGAACAAATAATTTAAATAACCTAGCAAATTTGGATTTATATGGTATCTCTAATGTAATAAAATGTGCCAATGGTTCGCAGAAGGGTGCTAAAGCAACGTGTGTCCCTGAATCAAATAAAATGATCAAAGGATAAATAGTCAAAAGCTTGACCAAAGCAGTACATTTTAAGGAGTATTTTAAAGGAAAGCAAGAGGAAGAGAAGCAGAGAATGTTGTGGAAGGAATTCTAGAGGTTAGGGCCTAGACAAATTAAGGCACAGCCGCAGTAATGAAACTAATAAAATAAAGGATTCTCAAGAGGCCAGAATAAGATAAACATCAATATGTCAAAAGGTTACGGGTCGGTGGAAATTACAAAAATGAAGAGGCCTGAGGCCCTTATACTTAATGCGGAATCAATGAACATCAAGGAGCTCAGGGATAATGGATACTTGTGTCCAGGTTTGAGTTCGAACACCACCCGCACAGCTTTGGAAAGCCTCAAGTAAGTGCAGGGTAGAATGTGCATGGCCAGTCAAAAGGCACTGAAACAGGCAAACCTATGGATATTAAGAGTTTCAGCAGCATAAGATTTGAGACAGAAATGCAGTCAGGGTATATTACATAGAACATAGAACTTAAAAAATGCAACGCAGTACAGGCCTTTCGGCCCTCGATGTTGCGCCAATCCAAGCCCACCTAACCTACACTAGCCCACTTTCCTCCATATGCCTATCCAATGCCCGTTTAAATGCCCATAAAGAGGGAGAGTCCACCACTGTTACTGGCAGGGCATTCCATGAACTCACGACTCGCTGAGTAAAGAATCTACCCCTAACATCTGTCCTATACTTACCACCCCTTAATTTAAATCTATGCCCCCTCGTAATATCTGACTCCATACGTGGAAAAAGGTTCTCATGGTCAACCCTATCTAAACCCCTAATCATCTTGTACACCTCTATCAAGTCTCCCCTAAACCTTCTTTTCTCCAATGAAAACAGCCCCAAGTGCCTCAGCCTTTCCTCATACGATCTTCCTACCCTACCAGGCAACATCCTGGTAAACCTCCTCTGCACCCGTTCCAGTGCCTCCACATCCTTCCTATAGTATGGCAACCAAAACTGCACACAATACTCCAGATGCGGCCGCACCAGAGTCTTATACAACTGCAACATGACCTCAGGACTCCGGAACTCAATTCCTCTACCAATAAAAGCCAGTACGCCATATACCTTCTTCACAGCACTATTTACCTGGGTGGCAACTTTCAGAGATCTGTGTACATGGACACCAAGATCCCTCTGCTCCTCCACACTACCAAGTATCCGACCATTAGCCCAGTACTCCATCTTCTTGTTACTCTTACCAAAGTGAATCACTTCACACTTAGCAACATTGAACTCCATTTGCCACCTTTCTGCCCAGCTCTGCAGGTTATCTATATCCCGCTGTAACCTGTCACATCCTTCCTCACTG
This sequence comes from Hemiscyllium ocellatum, assembly GCF_020745735.1. Taxonomy (NCBI): domain Eukaryota; kingdom Metazoa; phylum Chordata; class Chondrichthyes; order Orectolobiformes; family Hemiscylliidae; genus Hemiscyllium; species Hemiscyllium ocellatum. The sequence continues at coordinate 69,593,667 of NC_083406.1, read as the reverse complement.
TCAACAACTCCACCGACTTTCGTATCATCCGCAAACTTGCTCACCCAACCTTCTAGCCCCTCCTCCAGGTCATTTATAAAAATGACAAACAGCAATGGTCCCAAAACAGATTCTTGCGGAACACCGCTGGTAACTGCACTCCAAGATGAACCTTTACCATCAACTATTACCCTCTGTCTTCTTCCAGCCAACCAATTCCTAATCCAAACCTCCAACTCACCCTCAATGCCATACCTCCATATTTTTTGCAGTAGCCTACCATGGGGAACTTTATCAAACGCCTTACTAAATCCATATACACCACATCAACCGCTTTACCCTCGTTCACCTCCTTAGTCACCTTCTCAAAGAATTCAATAAGGTTTGTGTGGCACGACCTGCCCTTCACAAAACTATGCTGATTATCCTTGATCACATTATTCCTATCCAGATGTTCATAAATTCTATCCCTTACAATTCTCTCTAAGACTTTGCCCACAACAGAGGTAAGACTCATTGGCCTATAGTTACTAGCGTTATCCCTACTCCCCTTCTTGAACAAGGGAACCACATTTGCTATCCTCCAGTCTTCTGGCACTATTCCTGTAGACAACGAAGACATAAAAATCAAGGCCAATGGCTCTGCAATCTCCTCCCTTGCTTCCCAGAGAATCCTAGGATAAATGCCATCAGGCCCAGGGAATTATCTATTTTTACCCTTTCCAGAATTTCCAACACCTCTTCCCTACATACCTCAAAGCCATCCATTCTAATTAATTGTGACTCAATATTCACATTGACAACAATGTCCTGTTCCTGAGTGAATACTGACGAAAAGTATTCATTCAATGTCTCCCCAATTTCTTCAGCCTCCACACACAACTTCCTACTACTATCCTTGACGGGACCTATTCCTACCCTAGTCATCCTTTTATTCTTGACATACCTATAGAAAGCCTTTGGGTTTTCCCTAATCCTATCAACCAAGGACTTTTCATGTCCCCTCCTTGCTGCTCTTAGCTCTCTCTTTAGATTCTTCCTGGCTACCTTATAACTCTCAATCGCCCCAATTGAACATTCACGCCTCATCTTTACATAGGCCGCCCTCTTCCCTTTAACAAGGGATTCCAATTCCTTATTAAACCACGGCTCCCTCACACGACTCTTTCCTCCCTGCCTGACAGGTACATACTTATCAAGGACACTCAGTAGTTGTTCCTTGAACAAGCTCCACATATCGATTGCACCCTTCCCTTGAAGCCTACTTTTCCAAGCCACGCATCCTAAGTCATGCCTCACCGCTTCATAATTTCCCTGCCCCCAGCTATAACTCTTGCCCTGTAGTGCACACTTATCCCTCTCCATCGCTAGAGTAAAAGTCACCGAATTGTGGTCACTGTCCCCAAAGTGCTCACCTACCTCCAATTCTAACACCTGGCCTGGTTCGTTACCCAGAACCAAATCCAGTATGGCCTCACCTCTTGTTGGCCTGTCTACATATTGTGTCAGGAAACCCTCCTGCAGACATTGGACAAACACTGACCCATCTAACGTACTCGAGCTACAGCTTTCCCAGTCAATATCTGGAAAGTAAAAGACCCCCATAACAACCACCCTATTACTTTCACTCTTCTCCTGAATCATCCTCACAATCCTTTCTTCTATGTCTCTAGGACTATTAGGAGGCCTGTAGAAAACTCCTAACAGGGTGACCTCACCTTTCCTATTTCTAAGCTCAGCCCAAACTACCTCAGATGGCGAGTCTTCATCCATCGTCCTTTCCACTGCTGTAATACTATCTTTGACAAGCAATGCCACACCTCCCCCTCTTTTACCCCCACCTCTGACCCTACTAAAACATTTAAACCCTGGAACATGCAACAACCAATCTTGACCCTGTTCTACCCATGTCTCCGTAATAGCCACAACATCGAACTCCCAAGTACCAACCTACGCTGCAAGTTCACCTACCTTATTTCGTATACTTCTCCCATTGAAGTATACACACTTCAAGCCACCTTCCTATTTACAGGCACTCTCCTTTGAGATCGATGCCTGGTTCCTAACCTCCCTACACTCCAGGTCCTGCACCCTAAAACTACAGTCTAGGTTCCCATGCCCCTGCAGATTTAGTTTAAACCCCCCGAAATAGCACTAGCAAACCTCCCAAGGATACTGGTGCCCCTCAGGTTCAGGTGTAGACCATCATGTTTATAGAGGTCCCACCTTCCCCAGAAAGAACCTCAGCTATCCAGAAACTGGAATCCCTCCCTCCTGCACCATCCCTGTAGCCACACATTTAACTGCTCTCTCTCCCTATTCCTCGACTCTCTATCACATGGCACGGGTAACAAACCAGAGACAACAACTCTGTTTGTTCTAACTCTGAGCTTCCAACCTAGCTCCCTGAAAGCCTGCCTAACATCCTCATCCCTCTTCCTACCTATGTCGTTGGTGCCAATGTGGACCACGACTTCAGGCTGCTCCCCCTCCCCCTTAAGGACCCGGAAAACACGATCAGAGACATCACGTACTCTTGCACCTGGGAGGCAACATACCAAACGTGAGTCTCTCTCGCCCCAACAAAACCGCCTATCTGTGCCCCGAACTATCAAGTCTCCAATAACTATTGCTCTGCTCTTCTCCACCCTTCCCTTCTGAGCAACGGGGATAGGCTCCTTGCCAGAGGCTGAACCCCATTGCTTACCCCTGGTAAGTCGTTCCCCCCTACAAGTATCCAAATCGGTATACTTGTTCTTGAGGGGAACGGCCGCAGGGGGTCCCTGCACTGGCTGCTTCCTCCCAGTCCCCCTCACTGTCACCCATCTGTCTACAATCTTTGGAGTAACTACTTCCCTAAAGCACCGATCTATGACCCCCTCTGCCTCCCGAATGATCCTAAATTCATCCAACTCCAGCTCCAGTTCCCTAACACGGTCTTGGAGGAGCTGGAGATGGGTGCACTTCCTGCAAGTGTAATCAGCAGGGACGACCATGGCATCCCTCACCTCATACATGTTGCAAGAGGAACATTGCACTGCCTTCACTGCCATCCCTCTAAAAGTAACCCTTAAAAAAAACTAGGTCTAAACACGAGAATAAGCAAAATGCAGCACTTACCTTCTTACCACAACGGGTCTTATTATTAGGTGAGAGGAGGAGGGCGAGTGGGAGGCTCTACCTTTGTAGTGCCTCGGGTTCCTCTCCTGCGCGCCTTTATAGGAAAACAACTTACCCAAGTAAGCTTGCGCTACACCAGCTTCCGGGTCCGCTCCGAGATTTTTTAAAAAAAAAAATTCAAATTTAAATCATTAAACAAGCGTCACCGAGCCTTCAAGCAGCCACTGCCAAACAGCCCTTACCTGCTCTGTTGAGAGAGTGAGGCCGAGGCCTTGAAGCTGCACGCCTTTATAGGGGAAAAATACAAACAACTTACCCAGGTAAGCTTGCGCTACACCAGCTTCCGGGTCCGCTCTGCGCTTTTTTAAAAAAAAAATTCAAATTTAAACCGTTAAACAAACATCACCGAGCCTTCAAGCAGCCACTGCCAAACAGCCCTTACCTGCTCTGCAGAAATGAATGTTTGGTTATCTGATTGGGAATTCAATTAGGTGTAATATGACATCAAACTCATGAATTAAAGTAGTTAAAAAGGTGCTCGGTATGCTTGCCTTCATCGCCCCGTCCTTTGAGCATAAGAGTTGGGAAGTCATGTTGAGGTTGGATAGGATATTGGTGAGGCCTTTTCTGGAATATTGTCCAGTTCTGTTCGCCCAATTCTCATAGATTTCATACAGTGTGAAAACAGGCCTTTTGGTCCAACAAGTCCACACCAACCATCTTAAGAGTATTCCATCCAGACCCATTCCCCTACATTGACCTCTGACTAATGCACCTAACCTACACATCCCTGAACACAGTGGGCAATTTAGCTTGGCCAATGCACCTAATCTGTACATCTTTATATTGTGGAACCAAACCAGAGCAAACACATGCAGACATGGGGAGAATGCGCAATCTCCACACAGACAGTCACCTGAGGCCTGAATCAAACCCAGGTCCCTGGCACTGTGAGGCAACAGTATTAACCACTGGACTAGTTGGACCAAGGGATCTGTTTCTGTGCTGCAGGAGTCTATGAATCTATGACTTTATCTTCAGACAGTTGTCAGAAAAAGGAATAGAGTTGGTAGCTAGGGAATGGAATCTGTTCATATTTAATCTGAGGAAATTTCTGGTCAGTACTTAATGTCAAATAAGCACTCTGACAACTTAACAACAGTGAGGGATCGAGAGAGTTGGTGTTGAGGCAGGGCTGAGTGTCTTCAGCATATATGTGAAAACTGAAGCGGTATTTTTGCATGAATGCCTGTAAGAGACAGTGTGAAAATGGGAAAGAGGAGGTGGGGGCCAGGAGAGTAGTAGAGGGGGCGGACTGTCACTGAAGATAACTAAATTGCGGCTGTCCAGGACATTGGTTCGGCCACTTTTGGAATATTGCTTGCAATTCTGGTCTCCTTCCTATCGGAACAATGTTGTGAAACTTGAAAGGGTTCAGAAAAGATTTACAAGGATGTTGCTAGGGTTGGAGGATTTGAGCTATAGGGTGAGGTTGAATAGGCTGGGGCTGTTTTCTCTGGAGTGTTGGATGCTGAGGGGTGATGTTATAGAGGTTTACAAAATCATGAGGGGCATGGATAGGGTAAATAGACAAAGTCTCTCCCCTGGGGTGGTGGAGTGCAGACGTAGAGGGCATAGGTTTAGGGTAAGAGGGGAAAGATATAAAAGGGACCTAAGGGGCAACTTTTTCACGTAGAGAGTGGTACATGTATGGAATGAACTGTCAGAGGAAGTGGTGGAGGCTAGTACAATTAAAAGCGTATATGAATAGGAAGAGTTTGGAAGGATATGGGCCAGGTGCTGGCAGGTGGGACGAGATTGGGTTGTGATATCTGGTCGGCATGGACATGTTGGACTGAAGTGTCTGTTTCCTTCCTGTACATCTCTATGACTATGACTCTATGGAAGAAAATTGCAAGATTATAGTCAGATTGAGAAGGCCCAAGAAGGATAGTTTACCTTTCTCATGGTGTCATTTGACGTCATTTGGGACTTTGATAAGAGCCAATTGAATGCTGTGTGAGGGACAGAAACCAAACTGAAGAGATTCAAAGTTGGGCTTCGGGCTCAGAACTGAGAGGCAATAGTATATTCTAGAGCATGCAAAGGCAAGGGAGATTTAAAATGGTGCAATTATTTGCTAGATTGTCAAAGTTGTTTTTTTGATGAGGGATGATAAAGGACATTTTGAAAGAGAAGGGAGCATGCCCAAAGACAGGACCATAAATATTACCCAGCATTATGTCATATTTAACCCTAATTGAATTCCCAACCAAGAAAGGGAGTTGGACTATCAGCAGTCCAGTGGGAATAGAGTGATGATTGGAACTCAAGTCATAGATCATACATCAGAAGATGCCCTTCAGTTTACTGAGATTTTGCTGTCTTGTCTACACTAATCCCACTTTCCAGCACTTCCCCTATAGCTGTGAATGTTATGACATTTCAAGTACTCACCCATGTACTTGTTAAAGGTTGTGAAATTTCCTACCTCAAAAAGACACCCAGGCAGTGCATTCCAGATTCGAACATCCTCTTGGTGAAAAGATTTTTCCTCACATTTCTTTTAGATCAGATTAGATTTCCTACAGTGCAGAAACAGGCCCTTTGGCCCAACAAGTCCACAACGACCCTCCGAAGAGTAACCCACTCACCTACTCCCTGCTAATGCACTTATCACTATGGGCAATTTAGCATGGCCAATTCACCTGACCCGCACATCTTTGGATTGTGGGAGGAAACTGGAGCACCCGGAGGAAACCCACGCAGACACAGGGAGAAGGTGCAAACTCCACACAGACAGTTGTCCGAGGCTGAAATCGAACCCGGGTCCCTGGCGCTGCAAGGCAGCAATGCTAACCACTCTCCCTCTCCAGTGCAATCACATTCTTCCTATAATGCGGTGATCAGAACAGCACACAGTATTCCAGTTGTACCCTAACCAAAGTCCAGTACAGCTCTAACATAACTTTCCTGCTCATATTATCTATGCCATGACTGATAGACATGTCCCGCATGCATTTTTAACCATTTTTAACCATTCTATTGATCTGACCAGTTGCCTTGAGAAATCTGAGGACAAGCACCCACGGTCTCTTGGTTCCTCTGAAGTTCTGAGTGTCCAGTCATTCATTGAGTGCTCCCTTGTCTTGTTCACTCTTCCAAAATGCATCAATTCACAGTTTTCAAGGTTAAATTCCATCTGTCACTGATATGTCCATCTGGCTAATCCATCAATACCTTCCTGTAAACCAACACCTTTTTCCTCATTGCCAACTATCCAGCCAATCTTAGTGTCATCAGCAAACTTACTTAACAGCCCCCTACATTTTCATCTATATCATCTCTATCATTATATTTATACATATTTAATATATATTTGTGTGTGTATCATGAACAATAAGGGACTCAGCACCGATCCCTGTGGTACACCACTGCATATTGGTCTCCAGTCATATGAAAATCCTTTTACCACAACCCCTCTATCTCCACCTTGCAAGTTACCCTGGATCCCAAATGTCTTCACCTTCTTTATCAGTCTCCCATGTGGCACCTTAACAAAGGTTTTGCTGTAGTTCACATAAACATGAACTGCAGTGCCCTCATCTATATAGCTAGTCATCTCCTCAAACAGTTCAATAAAATTTGTTAGACGCACTTCCCTCCAACAAAGCCATGCTGATTATTCCTGATCAAACCTTGCCTCTTCAAATGAAGATTAATTCTCTCCCTCAGAATTATTTCCAAAACCTACCACTGAAGTGAAATTTGGTGAGTTTCATGATCATGATAAGCTTGGAGAGCACAAAAGGAAATAGAAAATAATGTCAATAAATAGGGGTTATATTTTTAACTTTATGCTTTGATGGAATGAAGTTATCACAGGACGGCCATGATTTGTTGTATATCTCTTTCTGTGGTTCAATGCACAGGAATATAAGTATGAGCTCATGTTTGGATTGGAGAGAACTTGTATTTTTTCTTGAAGGAATGAAAGTGGGAGTCAGTACAGCAGGAACAGCGGGAAATAATAAAGGCTTTTGATTAGAGAAAGGCCTTGAAAACAGAGAGGTTTCCAAATAGTTAAACAAAAACATCAAGCAGAGGGCCAAAAGTTAGACAGCTGGGAGTTTGAAAGCAAGCTTCAAGACAGCTATTTCCAAGGGCAGATTAAATATAAAATGGGGTTGAAGGACAACTGAGGGATATTGATGATTGGCAATAGAAAAATTAGTTGTAAATACATTTCATTCTATATATATATATATATATATATATATTCAGTATTGTTATTAAATGGACAGGAATAAACCTATCCTACCTCCTCCTGGAAGGACATCGCGTTCAAAAATGCATAATCGGTAACCAAACTTTTCCTCGAGAATTGAAGGTAGTACTTCCAGTGCAAATGTTTCTTCTTTAGCACTGAGGACAGCATCATTACTCTTAAGGAGCAGCACATATGCATCATATTCCTTACTGTCTAAACATTAAGTTCAAAACATCAGCATTAATCAGTACACTTTGGGAAAGAACAAGAAGATAACAGTTAATAATATTTCTTTATGAATTAATATATGGCATTAGACAGAAATTTTACTTGCGAGAATTAGAATGCTGTAAAAAGTTGCTCAAGCTTCCTGCCCAAGTAAACTCATCAGTGACAACTTAACAATGGACAATAACCTACTCATATTCACCTTCGCTGTGCATGATACTACTGTCCCTGGCCTACTGCTCGACCATACTGAGTAATGTGGAAGAATACTTTAAAATGCTGATAGGGTCAAATGACAGATGTAGGATGCCACTTGCCATTCTTGGTTTGGGGGCATGCATAATATATTCTCTGACCATACCAGCTTGTTATCCAGGTGACTGGGATGATGAAAGTGAGCTTTTCTCATCCACATATAGTTCGGAAAAGCAGGAATTTCTCCTCAAGCTCCGCAATGCCAATGCAAGAAGAAGGTTAATGACCTGTGCTCTGTAAGAGTAGTGCTACTATCTTCTTTCTGCTATCTCATACACATAGGGCTATCACTCACACTAAGTGTGCCACTGCACATACCTCTTATCAACTCTCAATATTGCGTGCATGATGTCCACGCCATACCTCTCACACATCTTATTCTCCCAAATGGTTACCATTTCTTGTCTTTTGCACTTCCTACTCTCTCACTGGCACCCTTTCATCTCCTCTCCTGCTTTTGCATCACAACTAACTTCTTTTCAATATACTTCCATCTTAGTCAGTCACACCTTTTGAATCACAACAGGAACACTTGGCCCTAAGACTGGACTAATAATTAGATGCAAGTACATGGTCATCAGGTAGTTGCATTGGATTAGTGAGATTCTATTCATGTCCTTAAACCCTAAAAGATATCTTTTTCTCGACCAAGAATCCATTTTCACCATATTTTTACAACTTCCAAAACATTATCCTTGCAATTTAAAGTGACAGAAAATTCAGCCCATTATTTTAGGTTGATGACCTGTGTAGTGATTAGAATCAAGTGGATCTTATGGATTATGAGATCTTTGACTGGAGTTATTCACCTTGGGTCAATCAGGAAAGCCTGAACAGGGGATTCAGAACCTCCTCAGTTCAGGGACTGACTCTGAGCTGACTGGCCACAGTCCCTGTACTGTGCACATGTAAATAAAGGGTGACTTGTTGATAGGATAGCAGCCTCTGTGCAGTTATTTCAACTGTCATCAGGAAAAGAGTCAGTCAACTTGATGGAACTGTTAAGCTTACCTTGGTGTTTTTCAACTTTCAAAATCATTTAGGATATATGTGGACTTTGTGTTTTCGTTAATTAGTTAAGGTTAGTATTTTATTAATTTGGGGTTAGTGGGCATTACTGAAAACGCCAGCAATTTATCCTTCGTTCCTAACTGCCCTTGAACTGAATAGCTTGCATGGCTATTTCTGAGACCAAGTAAAAAATAATCACTTCCCATAGATCTGGACTCAGGCAAATGCCAGACCAGGTAAGGACTGCAGATTTCCTTCTATAAACAACAATAACAAAACAGATTGGGTTTTGCAACAACAAATGCTAGTTTCACAGTCACCACTAGTGAGACTAGTTTTTAATTCCAGATTTCACAAATTGAATTTTAAATTCCACCAGATATCACAGTGGGATTTGAACCCATGCCCCAGGGTTTCTAGCTTACAAAATTTGGTAACATTAGCATTTCACAAAAACAAAGGCGGTGACCCAATCACAGCCTGATCGAGGTATTCCTATTTCTGAAAATTTAGGAAGTCTGGTTTGACATGAATCAAAATACAACCGACATATAGGTTTTATTTTTAAAATTTTACCTTCTAACGTTTCATCTCTGGAAATGATGTCTCTGAAGCAAAGCACAAAATAAATCTTGAACTTGACATATACAACTGCTACAATGATGAAAACAGCCACTGCCATGATTATTGGTAGGACTGCTGGACCAGTGTCACCTTTGCCTATGAGAAAGTAAATTAAATAATATTTGTTGCGGTTACCAGAACTTCAGAATGCCAATCAGAAATTGCAGCCTGTATTAGCCAATAGACTACAAAACACTATGGTTTCTGGTGTTGACTGAATATATGATTATTTGAAGACCAGTACGTCAAACCCAAGACTAAAGTGTATTTGGCAGCAATGGTTACTGCAATTCAATATACTTTGGAGGACAGACGTAATGCTCTGAAGGTGGGAAGTTGGGTCTGAGAGGCTGTAAAGCTGAAGATGAGGTGTTGTTCCTCAGCTTGCATTCAGCTTCATTGGGACACTGTAATAGGCCCAGGGTGGAAATATAAGCATGGGAGTAAGGTGGTTTGTGGAAATGGCAAGCAACTAGAAGTTTGGGGTCATTGCTACAAAGAGAGTGGAGATGATCCTCAGTGTGGTCACCCAGTAAATGTTTGGTCTCACTAATCTAAAGGAGTCCACATTGCAAGCACTGAATTCAGTAAACTAGATTAGTTTAGATTCCCTACAGTATGGAAACAGGCCCTTCAGCCCAACAAGTCCACACCACCCTTCAAACAGCAACTCACCCAGACCCATTCCCCTACCCTTTATTAATCCCTGACTATGGGCAATTTAGCATGGCCAATTCACCTGTACTGCACATCTTTGGATTATGGGGGGAAACCTGGATTTCTTCCGGGTGCATCGGTTTCCTCCCACAATCCAAGAATGTGCAGTACATGTGAATTGACCATGCTAAATTGCCCAGAGTGTTAGATGTATTAGTCAGGAGTTAATAAAGGGTAGGGGAATGGATCTGGGTGAGTTGCTGTTTGAAGGGTGCTGTGGACTTGTTCGGTCTTAGGAGAAATGGATGGGTTCCTCTTCAGAGGGTAAGTGTGGGCATGTTGGGCCAAATGGCCTGTATCCATACTGCAGGATTCTATTCCTTCATCTATTCCTGATGAAGGGCTTTTGCCCGAAACGTAGATTTCACTGCACTTTGGATGCTGCCTGAACTGCTGTGCTCTTCCAGCACCACTGATCCAGAATCTGGTTTCCAGCATCTGCAGTCATTGTGTTTACCTCCATACTGTAGAGGGTCAAATTTAATCACCCATGTAGACACAGAGAGAATGCGCAAACTCCACACACACAGTTGCCCAAGGCTGGAATTGTGAGTCTGCAGTGCTAACCACTAAGCCAACGTGCTGCCCTTGAAAGAAGTTGAAGTAAAATACTGCTCCATTTGGAAGGTATATTTGGGGCCTGGTCACTAAGGAAGGAGGAGGTAAATACTACAATTGCATGGGAAGGTACCATGGGATGTGAGGTAGTGAGGATGTTTTGGGGGTGATGGAGGAGTGAACTAGGCTGATTTGGAAGGAAAGATGCCAGCAGAATGCTGACGGTGGAGGGGAGGGATGTGTTTGTTGGCAATGTTAGCTATACCCTGCTGGAAGTGGCAGAAATGCTAGAAAATTGCAAAACATCAGATAAATCTGTGCAGAATATAGATGGTATGTTTCAGGTGTGAACCTTAATTCAAACTGCATTTAATCAGGAATAGTGGAAAGAGAAAGTTTAATAACCTTCCGAGTCCTTCTGTGGAAAACAGGAGACAGTTAAATATATTTTCATAGAATCCCTACAATGCAGAAAGAGGCCATTCAGCCCATCAAGTCTGCACAACCCAGACTTAGCCCCACACTCTATTCCTGTCACGCCACATTTCCCATTGCTAATCTACTTAGGCTGCATATCCCCAGGCACTATGGGCAATTTAGTATGGGCAATCCACCTAACCGGCACCTAAACTTGGGGCCTTGAGCAGAAACCAGTGCAACCAGTGGAAACCCATGTCGACATGTGAGAACATGCAAACGCCACACAGACAGTCACCCTAGGCTGGAATCAAACCCAAGTCCCTGCTGCTGTGAGGCAGCAGTGCTAGCCACCATGCCATTTCATCTTTTATTTCTTCCATTGTGGCACCTAATGCCCTCTGTCAATATCAGGGTGGCATGGTGGCTCAGTGGTTCGCACTGCTGCCTCACAGCACCAGGGACCCATGTTCGATTTCAGCCTTGGGCAGCTGTTTGTGTGGAGTTTTCCCTGTGTCTGCGTGGGTTTCCTCCCACAATCCAAAGATGTGCAGGTTAGGTGAATTGGCCATGCTAAATTGCCCATTGTGTTCAGGGACGTGTAGGTTAGTTGCATTAGTCAATATATATTTAGGGGAGGGTAATGATTCTGTGTGGGATACTCTTCAGAGGGTCAGTGTGGACTTGTTGGGCTGAAGGACTTGTTTCCACACTGTAGGGATTCTGAATCATAAATCACACAAGATCATACTAAGAATAGGAATAGATCATCTCACCTTTAGAGCCAGCTTTGCCATTCAATAAGATCATGGCTGATCAAGAGGGTGGAGTCTCAGAATTAAGGGATCACCAAGTTAAGACTGAGGTGAGGAGGAATTTCTTCTCTTATAGGATTTATAGAACTGAAACTCCTTTCCACAGACAGCTAAGTGGTCAGAATCCTTTTATCTATTTAACTTCACATTCCTACCTACCCTCATAACTCCTAACTCCTTTGCAGATCTAAAATCTATTAACTCAGCCTTGAATATATTCAATCACCCAGCCTGCACTGTTCTCTAGTAAACACATTGGGATTCTATTCACTGGAGTTTGAAAGGATGAGAGGTGATTTAATTGAAACATACAGGATTCTTAAGGGGCTTGACAGGGTAAAAGCTGAGAGGATGTTTGCCCTTATGAGATGGTCTAGGACCAGAGGGCATAGTCTCAGAATAAATGGATGGTCATGTTAAGACTGAGGTGAGGAGGAATATTTTGTCTTAGAGGATTTATAGAATTGAAACTCCTTTCCACAGACAGTTATATTGTCAGATTCCTTGTGTTTATTTAAGGCTAGAAGTCATACTACACCAGGTTATAATCCAGCAGGTTAATTTGAAATCACAGGTTTTCGGAGTGTTTTGCCTGATGAAGGAGAAACACTCTGAAAGCTTGTGACTTCAAATAAACTTGTTGGACTATAACCTGGTGTCATGTGACTTCTGAGTTTGCCCACCCCAGACTAACACTGCCACCTCCACATCATTATTTAAGGCCGAGGTATATTTTTGATCAGTAGGGGAATTAAGGATTGTAGGGAAAGGCCAAGAAAGTGGGCTTGAGGAATGGCAGATCAGACGTGATCCTATTGAATGACACAGAACATGTTTGAAATGCCAAATGGCCTACTCCAGTTCCTATTTCTTATGATCTTATGGTCTTCTACCACCATAGCTGTTGCTTCAGACAAAGTCTTCACATGGACTTGGATATGAAGTTAGAACTTTATGACTTACATAGTTAGCATTAACCAGCTTTCAGACCATTAAAAGAATGAATAAAAGAACATGAAACCAAGACTGAGCAGTCTATCTTATTACTACAGGATGGAATACCTTTTTCGAGAAGAATGATGTTACCGATTTGCTGCGTGTCTTGACAAATTAAAACACACTGATAGGTTTTATTCAAATGTTCCTTTTTAATTTTCATGAACACAAGTAGTGCGATCATAGATGATCTGTTATCTTCATGAACTATCCTAAAATTCAAGAATGTGTGAACATGATGGAATTATAATGGAAAATATGAATTATGTTAACTTATAAATAATTCTAAAAGTAAATATTTTCCACTTTAGCAAACAGTACAGTGAACAGAAGAGAAAGGCCAATAATTACTGACAATGTTACAACTTTTTTAATGGAATCAATGCAGTGTGGAAACAGGCCAAATGCCAAACAAGCCCACACCAACCCTCCAAAGAGTAACCCACCCAGACCCATTCCCCTATCCTTTAACTCCACATTTACCCCTGACTAATGCACCTAACCTACACATTCCTGATCACTACAGGCAATTTAGCATGGCCATTTCACCTGACCACACATCTTTGGATTGTGGGAGGAAACCAGAGCACCTGGAGGAAACCCAGGCAGACACAGTGAGAATGTGCAAACTCCACACAGACCATCGCCCGAAGCTGGAATTGAACCCGGGTACCTTGCGATGTGAGGCAGAATTGCTAACCACTGAGCCTCTGTGCCACCCCCACATAGGGATGACAATTCCCTGACCGGGAGTTGTACCTAGACCATGGCAGTGAAATCACCGAACCCTAACCACTCGACCATGAGGGATGGACTGCCAGGAACTGCCTGCCGATTCCCCCTCAAGGAATGTTCATAACAAGGATATTTTATTGCCAAAGAAATGAGACTCAAATAGAATAGACAAATGGCTTTGCCCATTATGTAACACATTGTTGTTTAAGGAAGGTAATGATTCTGTAAGTTTAAATGTTGGAAACTAAGTTTGGCTCAATCCAATAGGTTGATTTCATACAGAGGAGTTGAATTTCAGATCCCAATATGTGTCAGCTGATAGTCTAAACAATTATGTCTAACTAATCAATGTAACTTTTATTTATTGCTACTTGCAAGTGTTGCTGAGCCAAGTGTCTCTTATTGTTAAGACTCAGTAGTGACTCATCCTCTACCATGGTTAGATTTGATAAAGAAGAGGTTTCGTGGTAGCAGTCTGCTCAACTAGTAGCTGGTAGTGGTCAGTTCTGCAAGATCTTATATGGAGATCAGCAGTGGTTTGATTGCTCAACTACCTCAAGGTAACAGTTGTGAAAAATAATCCATTTGACTCAGGAGAAAAAGAAATTCAGAAGTCAATTGAATTTATCACTTTAAGAGCACTACCACTTTAAGAATACTCAGCATCAGCAGCAGCAGCAAATGTTTGACCAGATAAGATCTCATGAAAAGCATAACATGTAAGAGGAGCAATCTTGGCCTATCACCCTGGCTTACATTGCTATAAGGTTCAGACCTCTAGGTTGCGTCCTGCACTTTGGAGAGGTTGCTATTTTGAACTCTTGCTTTCTCTTTTTCTTAATGATTTGTCCCTCACCTCCAGCTGTCAGATTGGAATCGCTACAGTGTGGAAACAGGACAACCAAGCTCACACCAACCCTCCAAAGAGTAACCCACCCAGATCCATTCCCCTACCCTTTAACTCCACATTTACCCCTGACTAGTGCATCATCTAACCTACATATTCCTGAACACTACAGGCAGATTCTGTAAGATTTTCACAACTTTTTTGTTTACAATATTTTATATAATACCGATCTTGTAGTGCATTTCTTACACAGATTACTTTAGCTTTTCTTCACAGTCTCCAGCACGTGCTGCTGCTGATGCTGTGTCACTGTTCTAGATTCAGGGAAGGTCCCATTGGACTGCAAGATGGCAAATGATACACATATTCAAAACGGGAGGGAAGCAGAGAGCAGGAAACTATAGCCCAGTTGGATTTCCATCTCGCATAAGAGAAATTTTAGAAACAGTTTTTAAAGTTATAACAGGGCACTGAGATAAGTTCAAGACAAAAAGGCAGATTCAACATGATTTTTGTGAAATGGAAATCGTGTTTAACCACTCTGTTGGAGTTCTTTTTGAGGAAATAACATATGCTGTGCATAGGTGGAATCATTAGATTCACTGTACTTAGATTTCAGATGTCACTTGTTAAGTGCTACATCAATGGTTACTGAGGAAAATAAAAATGAATGGTGTTGGGATATTGGCATAGACAGAAGGTTGACTGGATAACAGGAAGCATGGAGTCGATATAAATGGATTCTTTTTCTGGTTGGCAAGATGTAATGTGTGGGATGCAACAGGGATCAGTACCATGACATCAGCAGTTTATATAATAAAGGTAAAGTCACCATAGTCCAGCTCGCTCATTAGAGAGAAATAACTGTGGTGATTTTAACCACAGGGTCACCACACTTCAGGCAAGGGGAAGGGGTTGAGAAGGAGCATCGTTCATGGTAATATCAGGCATGGGAATTGAACCCATACTGCTGATATTACTCTGCAACACAAACTAGCTGTCCTGCCAACTGAGCTAATCTTGGATAAAGCGGCTGAGTGTAAGAGTGTCACATTTGTTGATGACACAATGATAGGTTGGAAAGTAAATTGTGAAGGGACCTAGATCAGAAGAGCCGGTGGGCCGAGGAGTGGCAGATGGAGTTTAATTGATAAATGTGAGTTGCTGCACTTTGGAAAGGCAAATTAGAGTAGGACTTATACACTTAATGGTAAAGGTCCTGAGAAGTGTTGCTGAACAAAGGGACTTTGGAGTGCAGATTCATAGCTTCTTGAAAGTAGAGTTGCAGGTAAGTAGGATAGTGAAGAAGGCATTTGGTCAGTGCATTGAGTATTTGAGTTGGGAAGTCATTTTGCGACTGTTCAGGACATTGGTTATGCTACTTTTAGAATACTGCGTTCAATTCAAGGAAGGATGTTGTGAAACTTGAAAGAGTTCAGAAAAGATTTACAAGGATGTTGCCAGTTGGAGCATTTTAGCTATCGGAAAATACTGAATAGGCTGGGGCTATTTTCCCTGCAGTGTCAGAGGCTGAGGGTGACCTAATAGAAGTTTATAAAATCATAAGGGGCATGGATAGGGTGGATGGCCAAGGTCTTTTCCCTAGGATAGTAGTCCAAAACTAGAAGGCATAGGTTTAAGGTGAAAGGGGAAAGATTTAAAAGGGACTGAATGAGGCAATGTTTTTCCATCAGAAGACGGTGTGTATATGGAATGAGCTGCCAGAAGAAATGGTGGAATCTGGTACAATTACAATATTTAAAAGGTACATGGATGGGTATATGAATAGGAGGTGTTTAGAGGAGTATGGGCCAAATGCTGGCAAATGGGACTAGATTACTTTAGGATGTCTAGTCAGCACGGGTGAGTTGGATCAAAGGATCTGTTTCCATACTGTGCAGCTCTATGGCTATAAAATGACATAAAGGTGCTACTTGGGATAAAATAAGTTAAATGAATGGAGAAAAATTGTGGCAAATGGAATGAAATGTGGAAAAATGTGAAGTTGTGCATTTTGGCAGAAAGTAGTAAAAGGAAATCTGTTTTCTAAATTGTGAGATATTACAGAGACCTGATATGCAGTGTGCAGGTACATCAAGAATTAAGAAAGATAAAGCAATGTTAATGCTTACTACCAGAGGAATTGAATACAAAAATCGAGAGGTTATGCTTCAATTATACAGAGCACTGATAAGACCACATCTAGAGTACTGTGAACAATATTATTTCCCCTAGTTAAGGGTGGATTGAAATGTGCTGGAAGCAGTTCAGGCAAGGTATACTGGAATAATTCTTTGAATGGATCGATTGCCTTATGAGGAAATATTGGAGAAGCTACTCGTGTATCTGCTGGAGTTTAGAAGAAGCAACTTGAGTGAAACACAAAAGATTATGAGGGGTCTTGAGAGGATGTATGTGAAGAAGATGTTTTCTCCTATGCAAGATTTTAGAACCAAGAGTCTGTTTAAAAATAAGGAGACACCCATGTAGGCAGTGATAGGTAAAATTTCTTTTCAGTGGGTTCAGAATTTTTGGAACTCTCTCCCTGAAAAGGCAGTGGAAGTAAAATCTTTGAATAGCTTTTAGAAAAATTATAGTTTAAGACTATTTTAATGGATAGATTTTTGTAAGCAAGGGGTGAAAAGTTATCAGACATAGACAAGAAAGTTGATTTGAGATGACAGGCTATGATTTATTAAACAACAGAATAGTCTCAAAGGGCCATATAACCCACTCCTGTTCCTAATCCTTATCTTCGTATGCACCCGGAGGTGACGTCCCGGAAATGGACAGGGAGATACAGCTCTCCAGTGAGGCCTAAAAGTCTTCCCTGCCTGTGTGCATGAGAAGCCAAAGACCGCCCTACAGAGGGGATCCTCTGTAGTGGTGACCTGGGAGAAGATCTATTTTTAGTACAAAATGACCATAGGCTGTAATAATGTTCGGGAATAAAGGGAGTCAGTTATTGAACTCTGTGGAGTGAGAAGATCATTTTCAATAATACTTCTCAAGCAAGCAATTAAGTGCAAAATAACAATGCAGCACATATAATGCACAAATCAGTACATATCTTACCTGCTAAAATTTTCATAGACATCATTTCCACCGTTGGTTAAATGATTAAAATTCCAAATAAGCATGCAAAAGTAAACCGCTTCCTTGTTCGCTATAGCTTTGCATTCAATTTCTCTTTTCTCACCTATTACAAAAGAGGAAACTCAATAACGCAACTATTTAGGACTGTGTGGCCAGTAAAATAATCATTTGCTGTTTGTAACATTAAAATAAAAACTCTGCTCATAACCTAAACGGTTCCAAAAGTATTTCAGGATCCCTGCACACGTCAAACGGATGAACGATATATATTGTGAATCAAAACTTGTGGGTCTTCCAGAAGGACTACAAATTGGGTCAGAGCCTTGCTCCAGGGTTTGCAAGTTGCCACAATTAGTAACAGTGATTTTCAATGTTTGGGATCTCAGCTTGAGTGTCTGGGTTACTGCATTGTTGAGTTTTAGCTGCACTGGGAATTAAAATTAGCAGCAGAAAATTAAAAATTGGTACCTACAGAATAAAAACCAGTGCTAACAATGCCATTATTGTGACAGGCGACCTTTCCCCACTCCCCCCAACCCAATGTCTCCATTCAACAATTAGGGATAGAGTTAAGAAGGACAATAAGTGGCAAAAATCCAGCTGCAGTTCTCTTCTGTCGGCTCAGGAGCAAGACCTCAATTTCTCAGATGTTATTTCATTCAATGAGCACTATTCTTAATTGTGGATGCATCTTATTATTTGGAATAATTACTTTTGATAGGATGATTGTGTGTTATTATCATGGTTAGAAGTAAAGAAAATGGCACTGAAAATTCACATTTATGGAGTAGTGTTTAGATCTTAATGGATAAACAATATGCAGTTAGTAATCTTCAGTGGGGCTTGTTTCTATAATTAAATCACTCACATTTCAACGCTAGAACCATAAATCACAAAAATAGGTTTCTCAGCCTACTGTGGATATGGTAGCTCTTTGAAAAGATATCCATATGTCTTATTTCCTCTGTTTTCTCCATATAGCCTTGAAATGTTTCTCTGTTAGTACACAGAGAAGGATACATTATCTATGGCTAAATAAAAAAAACTGAAAAAAGTAGGAGATAGTACAGTACAAGAGAAGCTTAGCTAATAATATAAAAACAGATAGAGTTTCTATAAGTATTTAATTGCGAAAGAGCTAGAATTGCTTCTAGATGGAGAGAATTGATAATGAAAAACTGAAGGAGGAATTTTGTTGCTGGCTTCACTGTAAAAATCAAATGGCAAATAGGAGGGAAAAACTAAAAAAAACTTGGAAAACCAAAAGTCTGACAAGATCCCAGGGCCAGATGTTATGCATTTGAGGTTCAAAAGAGTTACCTGTAGAGATAATGGAGGTTATAATTTTTCAAAGTTGTTTAGATTCTGAAAGGGTTATCTCAACGCACCTTTTCTTGAAAATAAGGCACAAAGAAAGGAACTATAGATCAGATGCCCAGCATCTATCAGAGAGAAATTGCTAGAATCCATTCTTAATGGAGTTATAGTAGGATACTTCAAAAATCACTATGTGATCAGGCAGACACAATATGGTTTTGTGAATAGAAATTTGTGCAAAAATAATTTATTAACGTTTTTGAGAAAATAACTAGCAGGGTGTATAAAAGGGAATTTAGCATACTATACTTGTATTTTCAAAAGGGATTTGAGAGTTACTATGCTAAATAAGAATTTGCAGTGTAAGGGGCACAATCTTAATGTAGAAAAGGAATTGGTTAACTAACAGGAAGCACTGCATAGGGATATTTTAGTTTTTTTTCAGTTTAATGAACTGCAGCTAATGGAATTCCCCAGGATTCAGAGCTAGAAGCTATTTACAGTCAATAGTAGTGACATGTATCTGGGGACTGAATCTGTTGCTGACACTAAGGATCAGTAAGACATTTACATTGCTCAGAGGATAATCCGCTCAACATCCAACTCATTTATGACCACAGGTATTAAGAGACATTAGCATGAGTACATGAACACTTTCTCCATATTCATAGATACAAATTGAGATGCCTGTCTCCAGAGCTGTTAGTGATTTTTTTTGTTACTGCTAAGAAAAATGTGGCATGGAGTTCTCAATGAATGGTGTTTCTGTTTCATCAAAGAGTTAGAGTAGGTGAAAGGTAATAAATCATTGTATGATGTGCGTGACTGAGAAATCTCCTAAGGTGTTTTGACTGAAGCCACCTTTTTTAGTTGTGTCCCTGTCCCTTAAAACTCTTTGGTAAGAAATCATTATACTTATGGTTCTCCAAATTTAATTGCATGGTCAAAGAGCTGATGGAGCAAGAGCTGCTGAATGTTGTAGCTTTTTCTAAGTCCTAAATCTGAATACTGGCCCTGTGGTGTATATAGTGAAACATTGGTAGCTAAAATTAGTTGACACACAAACAGTGCTCGTGCAATATCTATTGGAGATGTCTGGCACTCAGTCTTGTATTTGAAAGTCCTCTACAGTGGCAAACCTTCATAGCCTTATGAATGTGTGTTAGCATTAAGTAGATGGTGACACATACTTGACATGGAGAGCAATAGATCATTGATCTTTCTGTGGCACTGGAGTCAGGTTCCCTTAAGCCACAATGACCTCCACAGCAAACCCCTTTTTTTACTTGGTCCAGCCTGGTACAGTCTCCTGTTGCCTCCCCTCGAAAACAGTACGCTTAGTCTCCAAAAAACAAGATATTGTCCAATGATTCCAATTGGAATCATTAGAGACTGACACCATGGTGCCAATGTGAAAGAAAGGATGTAATTCTATTGAATGAAGGAAGTGTAATCAGTGAAGGGGATTCTGTGGTGCACATTGATGAGGTGACTCTTTTGCTCACTTTGACTACCTTGAATATTCATTAAGCTCCTTGAAATGCTACTATCTGCAGATCATAGAAATGGCATGTGTTCTACATGCCTCTGGTAGTTCATATGGGTGACTGCCTCCTTTGCATGCCTACCAGAGAATCTCTCATTTCTCAGATATGTCTCATCCGTTGAGGAGAAAATGCATCTTAAAACTTCTGTTTGTCACTTTTGGTTACCTCTTTCCTAACATTCTCATTGTGAACTAGGGATCTTCCTGAGTAATACATTTCACTAATTTCCGATCAACTAATGTCAGGCTAATTGTCCATCATTAGATTTTCTCCTTCCTTTTTAAATAGCAGTAGGTGTCGTATGTGCTAGACTTCAATCTACAGGCTTCACAAAGTTCACTGGGGTCAGCAGTGCATAGACGAGTGGATTTAGGAAACAAAAACAAAAAATGATGGAAATGCTCAGCCATTCTTGTTGCATCTGTGATGAGAGATACAAAGTTAACATTTCTAGCACTGAACATCAATGGATTTCATTCCAACTAGCAAGAATAACAAAAACATAAACAACAGTGCAGACTTTCAGGGCCTGAATTAACTATATTTCTCTTATATGTGGTAGAAACTTTCTCCTTCTTACAAGTATATAATTCTCAATTCTTCTGAATGATCCAATTTTAATCCAAATGTAAAACCCATTTAAAATAAATGGCTAAATAAATGAACCGACATCATTGTTAATGAATAAACATCGATCGGCAAGTCTAGGTCAAATGTTACTCAACCATAAAGCCTAGAATTTCCAAAATTTGGATCTCAGTCAGTGATGCATTTATCTGATCTCAGCTACAGCACTGTTAAATATACTTCAGTTGGATTTTATACCCTAGAATTGGAAGAAGAGTCAGGGATCTTGCTAATGATTGTTCTCTGGTCATTCCTGGAGCCAAATGCGCCCAAGTAGACTGACGAAAAACATACTTGACTTGAACTACATTGACTTATTTTGGAGGAATGGCTACTTGAGTAAGCATTTGAAGCCCGTGGAACTGTACCCCCAGCATGAATTGTATCACTGGTAGAACTGGAAAGAAAATTTTCAGAGACCTCAGGTTCTAAAATTATTCTAAAGTATACATACCAAGTCCAAGTTCAATTTGTTCATCAATGGGATAAATTAATTTCGGTTTGAACGGCTCAACATATTCTGTGAAGAAAGGGAAACATGAAATTTATTTAGAGAACTTCATTCTTATCTAATACAGAACAACCTCGATTATCGGACTGAGACAGGCGAGTAACCAGTTGTTCGGATAACTGATTGTTCGGATAACTGATCGTAAACAAAAGAAGTCATACTGAAGCATAATTACATAAAAAAGAATGTTTACAGAATTTTTATTTCATTTAATCCATAAAATGTGTACAAACATTAGATATTGCTTAAAAATTCATGATATTTTACAAATGAAATCACTTTTTGTGGAAATAAGATTCACTGAGGTGGAGGTCGGTTATTATTTCTCGAAGAAAATATCCAGTCGCAATTGCTTGAGGTGCTTGTGTTATTTTGTTTTTGCCAGCGATAAAATTTGACACAGATGCATCAACTTAAAGGCATTGACTTTCTCTTGTGCTTCATACCACTCCATGAAAGTCAATAGCTTCTTAATGGAGACTGGAGAAGGTGACAGTATCGGATTTTTCTTAGCATCCATGGCATCGGTACTTCCACGCTGTTCTTCCATGACTATGTTGATAATCTGATCATTGCTGAGTGTCTCTGTTCCAATGTCATCACAGTTTACCCAAGGATCGATCTCGGCCTCTATGAAATCTCCTAATGCCAGCAGTCTGCAGTTCTCGGTGATGTCAGTAGTTATCCTTTGATCTGGATGAGTGTCCTCTTCTCTGTCACATCTACCAACATGCAAGCCATTGTACCAACAAAGTCATAGAATGATTGAAGGCATCATTGATTTTGCCATGCTTTTAAATCCTCAGCATGTCCATCATGTTTATATGTTGAAATTATTTTAACACTGAGATCACACTAGAGAACTGTAAATAAAATAAACGATCATTGCACCAGTGTCGGTAACACCTCACTGATGGAACGTTTTTATGGGACCTTGAGATCTTGTTTGGATAAGCCAAAATTCGGATAATTGATGTTCAGATAACCAAGGTTGTTATGTAATTGTACATTTAAAAAGAAAACACCAAGGCAAAAATAAAATACTGAGGCATCGATTGTCCTGCTGTAATTGTGCTACAAGAGAAAAGCATCCACTAAGGGCAGAATAGTGATAGGGGTCGGATTTGGCAGCTGGAGAGATTGCTGCAACACTATCATTGGAGAATTCCAGTGCAGTACAGTTAAGGGTCATTGAGTACAGTTAAGTCCAAGATGGACAGATTGTAAACTAGTAATGGGTTGAAGGGTTATGGAGAGCAAACAGGAAAGTGAAGTTGATGAGGAGAAAGAGTTTTCTTTTATGAGCTTCCTCTGTGGCAATCACCCAGTTAACATCCTTCATTCTAGCCTGTGCAGAAATGCAGCCCACAAGTCTTCCCCACGTGAGAAGGGGGCAGAATCCAACCACCAAATTCATGTCATATTGAAAGCCTCCCCCTGCAAAATCCGTCACTTGAGGAGGCATTACATTCCTACCTGAGATGCAAACCTTTTCCCAACTTGCAGAAAGGGAATAATTTGTATAATTGGGCTTTATTTTTCTCTTCTAAGTTGAACATACCACAACATATCCTGCCAGGCCAAAAGATAACATGACAAAGGTTCTGTGCAGAGTAATCATCTGCACTGACAAAGTCACCAATTATCTATTGATCAACTATCTTAGATTTGGTATGGACACCATAGTGGATCTTGTCTGGAAAAGGTTTTCAGAGGGAGTGAGAGCTGGTGACCAGGAAGGTCAACTCCTTGAGTCTGGACGCAAGATTGATCAACAGTGCCACAAAATGGCTAATGACGTTTCATGGGTAGCCAATATTAGAAGATGCAACTACACTTGACATCTTGTACCAATTGCTCCAGCAGCCTCCAACACTGCTCAATGCATCATATTCATATAATATACCCAACACAACTCCTTGTCACTGAAGTCTCATCTCTTATGGTCAACATCATACAAACATCATTGCTTCCATATACCCCAACATTCGAGCTTTGTCAGGCTCCTCACCCCAATACAATGCTGCACAGCCACCAAGTTTCAGTTAGATTTACAACATCTTATTGATAAGTAATAATGTTAAACTGTACCTTTAGCTTTCAGGTTCAGTGTTCTTGTAACATTATACTGAACTCCACCATTTTCTAAAGGGAGTACACACATGTAGAGTCCAGCGCTTTCTTCTTGCACTTTCTGAATAGTGTACATAGCCCCAGTATGGACATTTTCTGTGCAATCCTGAAAGATACAAAAGCATACCGGTGTTTTCTCACTTGAGTAATTCAGTGGATATCTGAAGAAACTAGTATTCTACACTCTAAGGCTAGATGTGTAACCCATCACAGTGAATGTGATACAAATTGAGCTGGTTCTAAAACAGGAGAGTGACCTGCTCTGCCAACTTATCATACAAGCTGTGAAAGTAAAAAATCAGGAATGGCACAGCCTAGATCTGAGTCAAAATTACACAGCTCTCCATATCCTTTACATTTAGCCTGTGGACCAAAAAAATACACTACTTTAGACCAAAGAGACTGCAAACTTTTAAAAATTGTGTTCCCCGGAGTACACTGTGAGTTGTTTACAATATTGATGTTTCCTGGAACAGAGTTAAAACAGAAAGAACAGCATACGGGCTCGGAACTAAGGGATAATTGCTTGACAGAGAGGTTTTGATTGACTCCTGATCACACGACCATGGCTTGGAAGAGGCTAGTACAGCAGAAACATCTAGAGAAACCATTCTCCTCTGTCTCTCTCCTGTGTGGAAATGTCAGAAAATCTCCAGTAACAGCTAGCTGGCTTCCACTCACTTTTCTTTACAAAATTCCCGGTTGCAGGGTGAATTAAATGCCTTCAAACAATAAATAAAAGCATGATTCTCAACCCTAAGTGAAAGATAAACACTGGTGTGCAAACAGCTTTGTGTCAACAGCAAAGAACTAAAAGGAATTAGAAGGAACTAAAAGAGAACAACTCAAAAACTCCAGTGATCCAGATTGGTGCTATTGAACTATGTTTGCCTAATGTTTTCTTCCACCTTTAATATCAATGTCCTGTCTAACTCTGTATGTCTGTTTGTGAAGGAGGAAAGTTCAAAGGGGTAGCATTTAAGTTAAAGAGTTACTCGTGTTTCTATTCTGTCATTGGTTAAGTTATGAGGAGAGATTATACAAATGAGCCTGTTTTCTCTAGAATTTAGAAAGTAAAGGGGTAATCTAGTTTAAGTCCCTAAGATATTAACAGGAAAATACAGTGTAATAAGGATAAGCTATTTCACTGGTTGAGGATTCTAAACCTAGGCAGTACAGTCTACGAGTTAGGGCCAGACTGTTCAGGTGGGATGTTAGGAAGCACTTCTTCACACAAAGGGTAGTAGATGTTTGGAACTCTCTTCCACAAATGGATCAATTGTTAATTTTAAATATGAGAGATAAGATTTCATTAAGGAGAAGTATTAAGGGATATGGGCCAAAGGCCGGTATATGGAGTAAGGCCACGGATCAGCCATGATCCCATTGAATGGCAATGGAATCGGCCCGAGGGACTGAATAGCCTTCTTCTGTTCCTATGTTCCTATTGGTTAAAAATAAACTGCTTGCAATCAATAGCTGCTTTATCATAACTACAGAAACTTGTTGAGCATTTTCTTTTCATTTGAGTTCATCAGGCATGTAAACTGGGCACCTTGAATATTATCACTATATTTTTTCACATTTGTGATGACTCAAACATCATGGAACTTGATCTCTAGCACACTAACCCAGTGGATCATGACAAAAATAAATAACAGAGACGACAGGGCAGAATTGTCTTAATCTCCAAACCTTGCAGGCATTGTCAAAGTCAGTTGGGAAGAAAGGTGACATTGGCAGAAATTAGATTCTCGATGTTGAGAAATAAAAAAGGTCTGATTCTCCAACCAAGTTTTAAATGCTGGATGAGATGAGAATATCACTTAGGGCATGGTGAGAAATCCATTTGCATGAATTAGCACCTCATTTGTTTGCAGTTTTCTATTCTCCCATTGTAACTAGACATGAAAATTCCCAACATTAATGTCAAATGTGGTACCTGGTAATTTCAGCCCACCGCTTGTTATTCTACTCACTGGTGTCATTAACATCTCAGGGTATGTCCCATTAGCTGCAACTGTGCTGGTGTTGGACTAGGGTGGGCAAAGTTAGGAGCCACACAAACAGTGCCTTCATCTGATGAAGGAGCACTCCTCCAAAAGCTTGTGATTTCAAATAAACCTGTTGGACTATAACCTGGTGTCATGAGATTTCTGAATTAAAAGTAGGATTTGGGTGGTATTGTAGAACAGAGAAAGACCTAGGGGTTCAGATATATAATTATTTGGCGTTTGCATCACATGGAGAGAGGATAGTTAAGAAAGCATTTAGCACGCTTGCCTTCATCTCTCAGACCTTTGAGTATAGGAGTTGGAAAGTCATGTTGAGATTGTACAGGATGTTGGTGAGGCTCTTTTGGAATACTGCATGCAGTTCTGTTAAAGGAAGTATATTATTAAGGTGGAGCGGGTTCAGAGAAGATTTATCAGGATGTTGGCAGGAATGGAAGGTTTGAGTGATAGGAGTGGCTGGGAAAACTGGAACATTTTGTACTGGATAATAGGAGAGTTCAAGGATGACCTTAAAATTATGAGGGGTATAGAGAAGGTGAAAAACAAGTGCCTTTTCCCTCTGGTGGGGGATTTCAAGAAGTGGGGCATATTTTAAGGTTAGAGGAGAAAAGTTTAACAGGACACAAGGGGAAACTTTTTTAAACAGAGAGTGGTTCATATATGGACTAAACTTCAGAGCAAGTGAATACGAGTACAGCCATAATGTTTAAACGACATTTGGATAAGTTCCTGAATAAGAAAAGTTTGGACAGATATGGGCCAAGTGCAGGCAGGGAGATCTAGGTTAGTTTGGGATTATGGTCAGCATGGACTATTTGGACTGAAGGCTCTGTTTCCCTGCCATGTGACTCTATGACTCTATGGTCCCTTGAGTCTGCTCTGCCATCCAACAAGATCATATCTGATCCGACATTCCTCATGTCCTGCATTTTCTCTGTAACCCTTGATTCCCCGACTGGGCAGGAATCTATCTCAGCCTTAAATATACATAAGGTCTCTGCCCCCAAAACTCTCTATGGCAATGTCTTTGAAAGCCTCTCAACCCTCTAAGAAATTCCTCCTCATCTCAGTCCTAAATTGGCACTCCTTTACTCTGAGACTATGCCCTCTGGTCCTAGATTCTCCCAAGAAGGGAAACATCCTTTGAGCATTTACCTTGAAAAGCCTCATAAGAACCCTACATATTTCAATGAATTCACCTCTCATTCTTCTGAACTCCAGTGAGTACAGCCCCAACATGTTTAACTTACTTGAAATGGTCACTCTAAGGTTAGTCCTTCAAGTCCAGTGCAACTGGTCTGAAGAATTGACTTAAGTCATCTGGGGAGCACAGCCAGGTGTCTGCTCACTTATCAGTCATGACTGACTGTGCTGGGTGAGAAGACAGGGAGGCCCACTATCAGTATGGGGTGGTCAGCCCAATGAAAGTCAAGGAAGGGTACATGAGGGCCCATTGTTGTAGTAAGGACATTAGCGTAGTCATGCTGGGAGGCAGAGGGAGCACAATACTGATGAAGTGGGACAACGCAACCTAAGTGGGGGGAGATGGCAATGCATTGGAGGACATTGAAGTCAGTGTAGGTGGGATCATTGGTGGGCGCAGCCACCCTGGCCGTGGGGGGGGGTACAGGGGCAGCATGATGGTCAATGTGACTAGGCAGTAGTGCCAGGCCAAAGGGGTAATATTGAAATGCACAGAAGAATTTTGGGTTAGAAATTGCGGTGCACTACCCATAAGCTTTCAGTGTTCCCTGGAATTGGGGTAGGTGCCAGAAGACTGGAAAAGTGCAAACATTATGATTTTGTTCAAGAAAGGTTGCAAGCTTCTAGAATGATTATTCCAAATGGAGTTTTAGTCATGAATAAAAAGTTGGTTTGATTAGGAAGAGCCAGAATGGATTTCTAAAGGGAAAATCTAAAGGGGAAACTGCAGTTTAACTAATTCACTGCAGTTTGTTGAAGAGCTAATAGGAAGACTCAATGAAGTTAACACCATGGGTGTGGTATACACGGATTTCCAGAAGGAATTCTAATTAATGCCACACACCACACTCGTCAGGAAAGTCATCAAATCATCAAAGGAACAGAAGCAACATGATTACAAAATTGGCTGTCTGATAGGAAACTGAGAGAAATGGACAATGGATATTTTTTGGGCTGGAGGACGGTTTGTCTGGAGCACCCCGGGATCAGTATTGAGACCCTTGCTTTTCCTAACATACATTAATGTTCTGGGTTTTGGTATGCAGGAGTCAATTTCAAGGTTTGTAGATGATACAAAACTTGGAAGAATTGCAAATTGTGAGAGGATATTGTCGAACTCCAAAAGGACATTGACAGTTTGGTGGAGTGGGCTGACAGATGGCAGATAAGGTTCAATGCAGAGAACTGAGAGATGATGGACTTTTGCATACTGCGTTTGTCAGTACAAGTATTTATAAGTTGACATTCATAAATTGGGGACTCTGTACTTCTACAATTTGAGTATTTTGATCATTTGAGCATCATTTCAAACATTTGTTAACATTACTAAAAAGGTGATGAGTTAACTCGGTGTTACTTAAAGCCTTTAATAATTCTTTTTTACAAAACTTCAATATGTACATTGTCGAAACTTTTAAAACTTTAAATGCAGTCATAGAGTCATACAGCACAGAAACAGACCCAATCAGTCCATGACAACTATAATCCCACATTAAACTAGTCCCACCTTCCCACACTTGGCCCATATCCCTCCAAACCTTTCCTACACATGTACCTATCTAAGTGTCTTTTAAATGTTGTAATTGTACCCACATCCACCACTTCCTCAGCAGTTCATTCCACACACTAACCACTGTCTGTGTGAAAAGGTTGTCCCTCATTTCCTTCTTAAATCTTTCTCCTTTCATTTTAAAGATATTCTCCTTAGTTTTGAACTCCCCCGCCTTACAAATAAGTACTCAGAAATATAAAAACGCTTATACAATACCTTCAGCCATATAATATTTTCTTTCTTGTCACTATAATCGTCAAGTTTTGGACAAGGCAACATAATTGATCTTCCAATATGTTGACTGAAAGGGTACGCATCATCATGACACAAACCTCTGTTCTTTTTTACATTCAAAGTTGTGACTGCACTCACAATCTTATGAGTTCCATTCCTGTAAACAGAAAATTTTCAGAAGTCTAGTATTCATATTAATATATGACCAATAAAGGAACGAGCATTTAAAATTTAATGTTTGAAAATATTTTTGATCATTCCTTTCTATCCATGCTTGTTTTTATAACATTAGATATTAGCTTTGACGCATGCAAAGTGCCCACAATAGTAAGTTTAAGCCTGGAACAGAAGTGGAGGGTAAGGTGGAAAAGTTGATGCAGGCAAGGCTACAGTGGCTGGGAGCTTCCTGCATCTGAAACCTTATGCATCTGGCTCCCTGAAAGCCTGGCAGAGACTAACCATAGGCCATCTTTCAATTATATTTCAACAGGTTTTCATTTGACAAATACAGCTTGACATTGAGGTAAAAACCGAAAGAACCACCATTGTTGGAAATCAGAAACAAAACAGAAGTTGCTGAAAATGTCCAGCAGGTCTGGCAGCATCTATGAAGATAAATCAGAGTTAACATTCTGCGTCAGGTGACCCTTACTCAGAACTGACACTGACATTGAGATGTTGGGTTTGGGAGGAGAACACAGTTCGAGTATCAGGAATGTTTCTATTAGCAAAGGGTGTGGGAGAGATGGGGATAGGGAGCTGGAGGTGGAGTGTGGTATCTAATCATCTAGTAGTACATTGGTACCACCTGCAAGAAACACACCCTTGCCCTTCCTGGCCCTCAAACAGTATGCTAAAGGTACTTATCTCATGGATCTGGCCATTCAGCTTTTATCTGCCCAAGAATCCCAACTTCCATTTCTTAAGAAAATAAAATGAGAAATGTTGTTAAAATGGAAGTTTGTAGCCTAAAGGTTTACAGTGTCCATCTGACCTGTTGAGTGCAGATGTGGGTGCATTGGAGGCAGCTTGAATAAGGGCTCAAACATTTATGATAAACCTTTCCATTCAAAGGCACAATTGCTTATCACGGAATCCAAATCGGGATTTTCAGCCCAAGGCAAGTGCAGAATTTATTACTGCCTGTCAGCATGCTGAATCCCTGGCTCCATCTGTTCCCAGACTATTTCAGAGAGGCTAGTTGAAGGGGAGAAATGGGTGGAGGCCAAAGACCAAATCAGTGGAAAAGCAACATCCTCTTAAGGCTTACCATTAGAGAACAGCTAGATGTTTCCATTTGGCCTCCTCCAGGCCCTTGCAAGTGGGGGAGAGGGGCATAAGATTGTTTGGGGGTGGGGGGATGCTGAGGGAAACAGTGCAGCCATCTAGATGTGGTTTCCTGGCAGCAGATCAGGGCATCAGGGCCTGTAAGCCTGGAGCACTGCCTGCCTGAGTTCAGCTGCAGTGACAAGTCACCCTTTGGAGGAGTCGGCCAGTCATCAGGGTTTTTTTTATATGTTAAAGATCAAAGTGTTGGAGACAGGATGCCTTCCCCTTGGACTAGATCTCCTTGCTCATTTACCTGCCATGGCAGGTGCTGTTTCCAAACCAGAGGTCCTCCTGTTGGCCCTTCAGCATTATGAGCCTTCCTGTTAGGCCTGGCTAACTGACTAACTTGGGAAAAGAAACACAAGCAGAATGTTTGTTCCTCGGAGAGAGTCTGATTCCCATTGGAATCGGATGGCAGGATTCTGAGGCTTGCAGGAAAAGTCTTTTCCCAACCCTCTGGAATAACCCCAGACCTTCTGATCCCACCAAAGAAGTGCCCAAGCATTCATCAATTTCTGTGAGTAGAAATACTTCGAGATTTCAGAGCTGAATTTACCATGTACTAGTTTGAGCCTAAGTGCCAACAGAACCCCTTCTCACAGAAATTAATTCAGACAGTCCAAAAAATACTAACTGTGCCCTTTACATCAAATGCCATTACATTCCCTCGGAATGTTGTGCACAGATTTCCTTTAAAAACAACATCCTTAGCATAAGATGTGGGCCTCAAAGTATCCATAACCTGACTGTATATGAAGCAACTGCCTGTTTGATGATTTCAAGGTACATGATATCCAGGCTAAAGATAATACATTGTACTGCAAAATAGTTGGTGCGCCATTGAGATCAAACACTTCCTACATTCTGCTGGAGTCATCTGACACATGCTGCTAAAACGGACACCTGGCTGAAAAATGCAAACCCTGGTGTGAGTTATTGCTACTTACGAGACAGAACAAAAATAATTTCCAGAGTCATTCACAAATGTAGGCCAAAATCCTAATGAGGTTCCTTCAAGTGTAATTCTACTTCTATTCCCTGAAAACTCCACACGACCAACTTTGGATGCATTGTGGGACCAGGAGATGTTAAATCCATGTGTTTGAAGGTCACGCAAGGCAAGTGGAGTGGATGCATTGCACAATTTGCATCTTAAACGTGCGTGCTCCCCTTCACGAGTAAGTACTGTTGTAGACCCAGAAAAAGGGCATTTAGTCAGATCTCCTAAAACCAGAAGTGAAAATCTTTGTTAGAAACAAGAGTAAAGCATTATGATCAGCATCTAGACTTCCGTTTACACAGATTTAATCTCTGTACTTTATATTTTGGGATTATTACCGTCCAAAGATTTTCCATTCAATCGCAGCCTTGAGCAAATTAAATGCAAAATTTGTAAAGCACAGATTTTATTTTCATTTGTAGTAAATTTTATCCAGAAGATAATCCTGTACAGGTACCAATTTAGGAACATAGGAAAATGAACAGGCCTTCAGCCCTTGAGCCTCCTCTGCTACCCAATAAGACCATGGCTGATCTGTGACCTAACTCCATAATGCCTGCCTTGGACCCATATCCCATGAAACCCTTGCTTAATTAAAAAAAAGTCCACCTCAAATTTAAATTTAACATTTGAGTTAGTATTGACGGTTAATGATCGCTCATGAGGAAGACAGTTCCAAATGCCAAGGAGATAGCCTCTTCCTTAATTAAAGGCAAGTCGTGGGTGTTGCATTCCAGATGCAACAGGACTGGTCAAACAATCAGAATTGAGGCAAAACATGTTTTATTCATACATTATAGTTAAAATACAGACAGAATTAAAAGAATTGGCTTAACTGTAACTCTAACAATATACAAAATACTTAATACTTATATAACAAAATAATAAACTACTCATTAACTGTTCCAATATAACAACATCCAAAAGCACACCCTTGGCAAAGGCAAAGCCAGTTGAATAGATTGTCTCATACACAATTCTAGGAGCAGGAAGAGAACCCCAGCTTTTAGCTGTAACAGAAAGAGGGACAAGAGCTTCCACATCCAGTTTCAAGAGCCCAGCAACTGCTACTGAAGGCTAAGCTAAAAATCTTGGCTCTGTAGGAGCTTGACCCCACACATTCAGGCTGCTTCTATTGTTCCAACTTTAAAAAGAAATCAAGGCCGTTCAAGCTGTTTACTTTATTGGCTTGAAGCAGATGTTCGTAACTTCTGTCTCAACCTGTTTTCATTAAGAAAAGAACCAGGACAAAATGCATCTCTAAAAGCCATATTATTATCCCTTCTTCCCCTCCCCCACTCCCTAATTGATGTATATATGCAATTGTCTCAGACACATTACTGGCAAAATAAATGTTGAAATGTTGCTACACCAATAACCAACTCTAGGTCTCCTTCTCAACTTTTGAATATGTCTATTGATGATTATTCAATTTTCTGAAACATTGCCTGATAGGTCTTTCTATCTTCTCGTTGTCTTCTTGCAAGAGTACAGCACTGATGCCCACATCACTCTCACTGCTAGCCACTTAGAATGACCTTGCTTAATACGTATGGCTAACACGTATAGTCCATACCAGTTTAAAGTCATGCCATTTGGTATGAAAAATGCACCAGCCACATTTCAAAGACTAACCAAGACTGTCTTTCACTTTTTTGGATAAAAATACTTGCCAGCTTTCAGGCTGGCAAATGCCATCCGGCATTCCTATGTCCAGTGAACTTTTCTGCATTTCTTCAACATTTCAGTCATTGTTGTAACCACACTTCTAAAATTCGATATAAACTTCCAATAAAAAGCACTCAGCCCCAGAAATTGTAGTACTTCCTTCTTCATTGATGGTATGGGAATCTCCCCAATAACTTTTGTGTTCACATCCCGTGAGGCCACTTGTCCATGCCCAAAGGCATGGCCCAGGAGTGATTTGGGCTTTTGCAAACTCACTGTTAGACATGTTTATCACCAAGCCTGCCTCCCAAAGTCAAACAATTTCGATAGATGCTCCAAGTGTTCATTCCAAGTGTGACTAAAAATCACCAGATCCTCAAGAAACACTATGCAATTGTGTAATTCCAAAATGACATATCCCAAAATGAAATATGGCTGCACCCTTTTCATACCAAATGGCGTGACTTTAAACTGGTACAGTCCACTCTATATCACAAAAAACAAATTTTCCTTCACTCTTTCAGATAAAGATATCTGCCGGTATCCTCCAAGTAAGTCCAACTTTGAAATATGAGTTGCTTGTCCAACCTTCTCAATAAGTCTTCCAAACATAGAAGAGCATACGAATCAGATTCTGTAACTGACTTTGCGATAGTTCACACAAGATCATTGGGTACACCTGGCTTTGGTATCATGACTATGGATGAGCTCCATTTGCTGCAACTCACTCTGATTATATTGTCTTTGATCATATGTACTATCTCTTTTTGAACCATTGCCAACTTTAGAGGGTTAATTCAGTAAAGATACTGTTTAATTGGAGCAGCATTTCCTATATCTACATCATGCGTAATTAGTTTAGTACTTCCCAGTTTATTTTCACATATCTCCCTACATGATTGTAGTAACTCTTTCAGTTCATTTCAATTTTCCTCTGAGACATAACTGAATAATTTATCCCATTTATTGAGAACTTCCTCATTGTCCAATCAAATTTGAGGAATGTCCAATTCAGAATCATCTGAACTTGGTTCTTCACTCTGTGTTATAACCATTAACACACTCTCCTTTTGCTTTCCTTCCCTGTCAAAATACCTTTTGAGCATATTCACATGACACACTTAACGAGATTTCTTTCTATCTGGCGTTTTTATCACATAATTCACCTCACTCAATTTTCTTTTGATTTGATAAAAGACAAAACATTGCCTTTAGTGATTCACCTACAACTGGTAGTAATAGTAACACTTTATCTCCTTTGGTGAAACTACACACTTTTCAATTTCATGGTTGCTTCCTGTTTCATCACATGCTATGCTATCTTTAAATGCTGTCCAGCCAGCTCACCTGCTTTATTTAATCTTTCCCTAAAATTGGCACGTAGTCCAAATAGTCTCTGAACTCTCACACACCATGTTTCCTTCGATAATGCTTTTTCTCTACCCTTATAAGCAACTTTGTGACTCTTTATCTATTCTGTGGGATCTGTACTGTTCTCTGCATTTTTATAACCCCTTTCTTCTAATTTTATGCTGTCCCTTTCCTCCTTAAATGTCCTATTCCTTGGTTGTTCTATGATTAGCAGAACTTCTCAGTTTACTGTGGACAGTCTCTGCCTCATCCCATTAAAATCCACATTACTTGTTTGTCTCTTCAAATACTATCTGAAACACAATCATGTTCTAATCACTATTTCATAAATGCTCATAAACACAATTTAGACCAGATTCTTTGCTCATTACTAGATCAAATATTGCTTGCCCCCTTGTTGAATCCAAGACATATTGTCATAGGAAACCATCCCAGATGCACTCTAGAAATTCACACCCTTTCTGGGAGATGCTTGCTTGTCTCTCCCAATCAATGTCTAGATTGCCGGTCGCAGGCCAAGACACTATCATCCAAATCAAAAGCTCAACAGGTTCTTTCCAGCTACCAGACGATGACATCAGTGAAATCATTCATTCACAGAACACTCCTAGAGCTGTTCGTCTGAACTCATTATCCAAATCCCCCAACATGGCAAACAATCAGTTGTACTCCTTCTGGACTGCCTCCATCTATTATCTTTAACCTGTACATTTCCCTGTTACCTGCTGTCAAGCTGAACCTCGCTTCATGGATCTGGGTTTGACTGTCATGGCAGGGAAGATGGAGATGAGTATTGGTGCAATCGCACATCCTCGATGGACCCCAATATGCACACTCACTGGATCAGTGTCAATCCATTAATGAGGATCATGGCTCCCACATTGTTGTGCAGCAGATGAAGAATGGTGAAATTCTACAGACAATCAATTTTCAACATATCTCTCTGCTTTACCCTAAATCTCTATTGATGGAGACCTCTGTGAGATTCAGAAGGGATGTGTACAGAGGTCGATTTGCTCTCTGCATTTTTGGTGGATTTATGTGGCTGCAAAGTTCATGCTCACTGTGTCTCCTAATGCGAGGTTTTTACAATGACCATCCTCACGGCAGACAGAAAGGATATGCCTCTGTACCTTGCATGATCAACCTCATTTCTGTATTTTAGGGGATCAAAATGACATGGTCTTGTAGCTCCCCTGGTATGCTCTCCTCCTTCAGTATGAAGATATATATGAGCCAAGAGTACTTCCCAGTCATATTGTGTGATTTTGAATGTGGAGTCCAACTGCACTGGTGGCCATGATAGCTCGCAGCTGTCAGATGTCTTTTAACCTCATGCCCGTCTCAGGTAGTGCTGAGATAGAGATGGGTAGCATGCTGGGAGCTTCATCACTGGCTTCACCATTTCTCTTCCCCATCTTTCCTGTATGATATTCTACTTCCTATCAATGAAATTTCTCCCAGTTTGGACAAGTGGAAAATTGTTCAACCTGCATCGTGTCTAGTCGAGACCGTGACCTCTACAACCTCATTATTGAGTCAAAGGGTTTTACAGCATGAAAACAGACACTTCAGGCTAACTCATCCATGCTGACTAAGTTTCCCAAATGAAATAGCCCCATTTGCCTCTGTTTGGCCCATATCCCTTGAAGCCATTTCCTATTCATGTATCTGTCCAAATGGCTTTTGAATGTTGTAACTGTACCTACATCTATCACTTCCTCTGGCAGTTCCTTCTACATATGAACCACCCTCTGTGAAAAGGTTTCCCCTCAGGACCCTTTTAAATCTTCTTCCTCTCACCTTAACATTATGCCCTCTAGTTTTGGACTTGCAACCATAGGGTAAAGACCTTTGCTTTTCACTTTATTTATACCCCTCATGATCTTTTAAACCTCTACAAGATCACCCCTCAACCTTCTGCACTCCAGTGAACAAGCCCCAGCATTTCCAGCCTTTCCTTCTAATGCAATCCCTCCAGTCCCTATAACATCCCTCACCACCAGACGCCTGGAGGAAGAACGCCTCATCTTCTGCCTCAGAACACTTTAACCCCGGGCATCAATGTGGACTTCAACGGTTTCCTCATTTCCCCTTCCCCCATCTCACCCCAGTTCCAAACTTCCAGCTCAGCACTGTCCCCAAGACTTATCCTGTCTTGTCCTACCTGCCTATCTTCTTTTCCACCTAACCACTCCAACCTCCCCCCACCCCTGATCTATCACCTTCATCCCCTCCCCCACTCACCTATTGTACTCTATGCTATTTTCTCCGCACCCTCCTCTCACTAATCTCTCCACCCTTCAGACACTCTGCTTATATTCCTGATGAAGGGCTTTTGCCCGAAACGTCGATTTTATTGCTCCTTGGATGCTGCCTGAACTGCTGTGCTCTTCCAGCACCACTAACCCATAACATCCTTGTATAGTAGAACCCTCCTGTCCCCAAATTAGGTTTCTGCAGTTTCAATTATCCGTGATTTACTGCTGCCTGAAAATACTACATGGAACATTCGAGAAATAATTCCAGAGGGCTGTTGGGGAGGTAAATTATACATTAAGGACAATAGGTAACTAGGGAGAGAGTAGAGCCCTTCAACGATCAGCAAGGTGGCCTTTGTGTGAAGCTGCTGGAGATGGAGAAGATACTAAATGAGTATTTTTGCATCAGTGTTTCCTGTGGAGAAGGACATGGAATATGTAGAAGGTGGGAAAATAGATTGTGTCTTGAAACGCATAAAGGTGGATAAGTCCCCAGGACCTGATCAGGCGTACATTAGAACTCTATGGGAAGCTATGGAAGTGATTGCATGGCCCCTTGTTGAGATACTTGTATCATCAATAGTCACAGGTAAGGTGCCAGAAGGCTGGAGGTTGGCTAATGTAGTACCGGTGAGCCTGATGTTGGTGGTGGGCAAGTTGTTGGAGGGAGTTCTGAGAGATAGGATTTGCATGTATTTGGAAAGACAAGAACTGATGAGGGAGAGTCAACTTGGCTTTGTGTGTGGAAAATCATGTCTCACAAATTTGATTGAGTTTTTCAAAAAAGTAACAAAGAGGATTGATGAGGGTATGCGGTGAATGTGATCGATATGGACTTCAGTAAAGTGTTTGACAAGGTTCCCCATGGGAGACTGATTAGCAAAGTCAGATCTTACAGGATATAGAAAGAACTCGCCATTTGGATACAGAACTGGCTCCAAGGTAGAAGACAGAGGATGGTGGTGGTTTTTCACACTGGAGGCCTGTGACCAGTGGAGTGCCATAAGGATCAGTGATGGGTCCTCTACTTTTTGTCATTTACATAAATGATTTGGATGCGAGCATAAGAGGTACAGTTAGTAAGTTTGCAGATGACACAAAAATTGGAGGTGTAGTGGACAGCTAAGAGGGTTACCTCAGATTACAACAGGATCTGGACCAGATGGGCCAATGGGCTGAGAAGTGGCAGATGAAGTTTAATTCAGATAAATGTGAGGTGCTGCATTTTGGGAAAGCAAACCTTAGCAGGACGTAAACACTTAATGGTAAGGTCCTAGGGAGTGTTACTGAAGAAAGAGACCTTGGAGTGCAGGTTCATAGCTCCTTGA
This sequence comes from Hemiscyllium ocellatum, assembly GCF_020745735.1. Classification (NCBI taxonomy): domain Eukaryota; kingdom Metazoa; phylum Chordata; class Chondrichthyes; order Orectolobiformes; family Hemiscylliidae; genus Hemiscyllium; species Hemiscyllium ocellatum. Next base: position 69,555,903 of record NC_083406.1, on the reverse strand, counting down.
AAATGGAGTCGCAGATAGATAGGTTAGTAAAGAAGGTGTTTAGTAAGCTTTCTTTTATTGGTCAGAGTATTGAGTACAGGAGTTGAGATGTCATGTTGCGGCTGTACAGGACATTGGTTAAGGCTCTGTTGGAAAGATGTTGTGAAAGTTGAAAGGATTCAGAAAATATTTACAAGAATGTTGCCAGGGTTGAAGGATTTGAGCTATAGGGAGAGGCTGAACAGGCTGGGGCTACTTTCCCTGGAGCGTCGGAGGCTGAGGGGTGACCTTATAGAGGTTTACAAAATTATGAGGGGCATAGATAGGATAAATAGGCAAAGTCTTTTCCCTGGGATCGGGAGTCCAGAACCAAAGGGCATAGGTTTAGGGTGACAGAGGAAATTTGACATTTTGAATAGCAGCAGAAATCATGATATTTGGAAATTCTTTGTTTAACTGACCTTGAATTGTTCCCAAGCACCAAATAAAGGTCACCAATGTCAAATATTTCACAGGCATCACCGGGTTTGAGTTGCTTCACAACTGTAATGACATTGCATTTGCTGTTAGGAAAATTCTATTGGTTAAATAAAATGAAAGTTTATAATGCTAGAATTGTTACTTTTAAACATAAAACAACACAAATGTTACATTCAGCCATTTATCTTTGATAACCTTTTGCGCGAGTTTTATTTCCACCAACTCAGGACTAATCAGTTTATCAGTTATCAGTTTATTTTACAATCCCTTTCTCCCTCATCTTTATTTTGCTTCTCCTTAAATATATTAATGCTATTTGCCTAAACTGTTCAATATATTCACATTCAAAACAATCTCTGGGGAAAGCTAATTACCCTGACTTTATTGTGAATGGATTGCCCACCACTTTTCCTGCCTGAGCAAAAGAAGATGC